>NC_053490.1:249609488-249614488 GCF_905171775.1 Rana temporaria | reverse complement strand
TTAGCAGGGAAGGAGGCTGCTGCAATGATGAAGAATTTTCTTGCATCTATGCAAACAGAAATGTTAGCAACAGTAAAAGCTTTCCGGGAGGCAGCTGGTCAGACAGCTCAGACCGGGACAGAGGATCTTACCCCCAGGGAAGGCACTTCCTCACAAGAAAACCCCTTTTCTAGGGGCCCAAGTGCCTTCTTCACATCACCGCAAATTCCCCCTCTGGGGGAGATAGAGGGTGAAGAAAGTGAGGTAGCAAGCTTACCCAGGTCTCGGCACAGCTCAGGAGAGGTAGACGGGGACCCCATTAGTCAATCTCAGGAAGACGCACGTCTTAGGAGACACCTCTTTGCCGTTGAAGATCTGGAGGGTCTCCTCCAGGCAATTTACGCCACAGAGGAGATACCAGAGACCCCTAAAGCAGCATCAGCACAGGATAAGGTCTATAGGGGTTTGGGCGACACCCAATCTAAAGTGTTTCCCCTACACCAGTCCCTCAAGGAATTAGTCCTACAGGAGTGGAGAGATCCTGAAAGGAGGATAATCAAACAAAAAACCTGGAAAAGAAGGTTTCCCTTCTCCCAGGAAGACGAGGAGGTCTTTTTTAAACTCCCCAGACTTGATGCGGCGCTGTCGCAAGTCACTAAATTGTCTGATCTCTCCTTTGAGGATGCGGGTAACATCAAGGATCTGATGGACCGTAGAGCAGAATCTCTCCTTAGAAAAGCTTGGGAGGCCAACTCAGCAGCACTGAGTCCAGCTCTAGCAGCAGCATGCATAGCTAGGAACACCGATATATGGGTGGAAACGCTCACCGAGCACATGGCTCAGAATACTGACGCAGAAGAAGTAGTTGAATCACTTACAGTGGTAAGGAAAGCGATTGCTTACCTAGCAGATGCAGCAATTGAATCTGCACGAGCATCAGCTAAAACAGCAGCCCTCATTAACTTAGCCAGGAGGGCAGTTTGGATTAAAGCCTGGGAAGGAGATGTAACATCCAAGGGTAAATTATGTGGCATCCCCTTTCAGGGTTCCCTGTTGTTTGGCAAAGACCTAGATGATGTCCTGGCCAGGTCATCAGAAAAAGGCAAAAAATTTCCGGTTAAACCCAAAAAAGAAGTTTTCAAAAAAACTTTTCGAGGCCCCCAGGGGCAGGGTAAACAAAAAGCCAAAAAGGAACCTTACAGGCGCTGGAACTTTGGTAAAGGGAATAAGAGGAACAACCTGCTTTTCCCTCCTCCAAAAGCCGGCGACAAACAATCCAAGTGACGCCGAGATCAAAGTGGGGGGTCGACTGTCCCAATTCCTTCCCCAATGGGAAAAAATTTCGAACAGTCCTTACATTCGCCTAATAATTCAAAAGGGCTATCGTCTAGAATTTCTGACGACACCCCCCTCTATGGTCACACTTACACATCTTCCCAGGGATGCCCTGAAGAGGTCTGCCATCTTACAGGGCATAATGGAGTTAGCAGAACAACTAGTGATAGTGCCGGTACCAAAGGATCAGCAATACCAGGGATTTTATTCCCATGTATTCGTGGTTCGCAAACCTTCTGGAAAATACCGTTTTTAATAGTGAATCTGAGAAACCTGAACAAGTTTCTGGAATACAAAAAATTCACTATGGAAAGTATTTATTCGGTAAGAAAGAACCTCATGAAGGAAGCCTTCATGGTGACCCTAGACCTCAAAGATGCCTACCTTCACGTGCCAATTCATGTGGATCACCAGGCATACCTGAGGTTTGCGGTTGTAGTGGAAGGAGAAATCCTCCACTGGCAGTTCAGGGCACTACCTTTTGGGCTAACTTCCAGCCCAAGAATATTCACAAAGATCCTAGCGGAAGCTACGGCATTTCTACACCTACAGGGCATATCCCTTATACCCTATCTGGACGACTTGCTGATATCAGGAAAGTCTGCCATTCAGGTCTCGTTGGACACCAACAGGGTAATAGCAGTCCTGGAGAGTCTAGGGTGGACAGTCAACAAAGAAAAATCCTCCCTCAAACCAGAGCAGGTCAAGACCTTCCTGGGATATATAGTGGACACTCGGCAGCAGAAGCTCTTCTTACCAGAAGACAAGGTGTTAAAGCTAGCCTCAGCGGCAGGGGCCCTAAAAAAGAACCCCAGACTCTCCAGAAGAAGTGTTCTGAGAGTCTTAGGCCTTATGTCAGCCAGCATTCCAGCAGTGGTCTGGGCGCAGCTTCATGCCAGGACACTGCATTTCTTCTTCCTGTCCTCATGGGACAAAAAGAGGGAGTCCCTAGACCAGGACATTCTGCTCACCCCCCAGGTCCTGACCTCCCTGGAGTGGTGGACGTTTCACCAAAACCTGAAGGAAGGGCGACCATGGGCACAGTGGAACCCAGTGAAGGTTACCACCGATGCCAGTTCCTGGGGGTGGGGCGCCCACCTGGAAAAGAAAAAAGCTCAGGGGCAATGGGACCGCTCACTAGCTCGCAGGTCATCCAACTACAGGGAACTCAGAGCAGTGGGGGAAGCCCTAATAGCCTTCCAGGAAGACATCAGGGGCAGAGAAGTCCAAGTAAGCTCCGACAATTCCACAGTGGTAGCGTACCTAGGCCACCAGGGAGGGACCAGATCCAGCCCCCTATTAGAATTATCCAAGGAGATCTTGGAATGGGCAGAAGGAAGAGTAGTCTCCATTTCAGCCATACACATAAAGGGGACGAACAATACAGAAGCAGACTTCCTCAGCCATTACCAGTTGAGGCAGGAGGAATGGGAACTGAACCCAGAGGTCTTTCAAACTTTGGTCCAGCTCTTCGGAAATCCAGAGATAGACCTATTTGCCAACCGACAAAACAGGAAGGTGGGAAGGTATTTCTCGATTTCCAGGGAACCACAGTCGGAGGGTCTGGATGCACTATCCCAGACCTGGGACTTCGTGCTGGCCTATGCTTTCCCGCCGGTGATACTTATTCCGCGAGTTCTCCAAAAACTCAGCAGGTCCCCGGGCCAGATTCTTCTGATAGCACCATGGTGGCCAAGAAGAACTTGGTTTGCAAACCTAAGATCCATGGCGATAAGGGAACCAATAAAACTCCCGTACAGGGCAGATCTCCTCAGGCAGGGCCCAGTACTTCACCCCAAGCCGGAATTTTTTCAACTAGCGGCCTGGTTAGTGAGCGCCAGATCTTAGAACGCAAAGGCTGCTCAGAGAGGGTCATTAGTACTCTTCTCATGAGCAGGAAATCAGTAACTCAAAAGATTTACCTTAAAGTGTGGAAGACCTTCTGTTCCTGGGGTAAGGAAAGACAAGTATCCTTAACCCCTATCCCGGTTATCCTGGACTTCCTCCAGGATGGGGTAGACATGGTACTAAAAGTCAGTACCCTTCGGGTCCAGATAGCGGCCCTCTCAGTCTTTCTTGACAAAAGATTGGCCAAAGAGGACCTGATTAGACGTTTCTTGTTGGCTAGGGAAAGAGTGTCTCCAGTCCAGAAACATAGTTGTCCGCCTTGGGACTTAACTAGGGTGTTAGAGGCGTTATCTATACACCCATTCGAACCTCTGGAAGAGGTTTCCCTTAAGTTTCTAACCTTAAAATTGACTTTTTTGTTAGCCATTACTTCGGCCAGGAGGGTAGGGGATTTGCAGGCGCTATCCATGAAAGAACCCTTCCTGAGAGTACAGGCAGATAGTATCACTCTTAGGCCCCATACACACGATAGAATTTATCCGCAGATACGGTTCAGCGGACCGTATCCGCGGATAAATCCTCTCTAAGATTTCAGAGGATTTCAATGCGATGGCGTGTACACACCATCGCATTGAAATCCGCGCTGAAATCCTCTGCCGATGACGTGTCGCGCCGTCGCCGCTATTATGACGCGGCGACGGGCGCGACGCTGTCATATAAGGAATTCCACGCATGCGTCTATTCATTACGGCGCGTGCGGGGAATCCCTTTGGACGGATGGATCCGGTAAGTCTGTACAGACGAGCGGATCCATCCGTTGGAATGGATTCCAGCAGATAGATATTCTGTGCATGTCGACAAATATTTATCTGCTGGAAATCCATTCCAGGGGAGATTTATCTGCGGATAAATATCCGTTGGCGTGTACACACCATAGGATCTATCCGCAGAAACCCATTTGATGGGATTTATCTGCGGATAGATTCTATGGTGTGTATGGGGCCTTAGAGCAGACCCCCTGTATTTACCGAAAGTGGCATCCTTATTTAATAGGACGCAAGACATAATATTGCCGTCCTTTTGTTCTGAACCAAAGAACGAGAAAGAAAAGAAATTTCATTTTTTAGACGTAAGAAGGTGTCTTCTCACTTACCTAGAAAGAACTAAGAGTTTTAGGAGATCCAATCACCTATTAGTTCTACATGCTGGGCCCAGGAAGGGACTGCAGGCATCAAAGGTCTCAGTCTCAAGATGGATTAGAGAGGCTATATCCATAGCCTACGTATGCACCGGAGCGACTGCTCCCAGTAAAATCAAGGCTCACTCTACTAGATCCTTGGCAACTTCCTGGGCTGAGAAAGCAGGGGCCTCCTGGGAACAAATCCGCAGCGCGGCTACCTGGTCCAGCCATCACACATTCCTGAAGCACTATCGTGTGGAAATGTTATCACAGCAAGACTTAGCCTTTGGTCGAAAGGTTCTACAAGCTGTGGTCCCACCCTGAAGGTAGGCCTGTGTAGACTTGATTATCCTCTCGGGTGCCGTCCTGGAAGGTGATAAGAGAAAACCTACGTTAGGCTTACCGGTAACGGTATTTCTATGAACCTTCCAGGACGGCAGGCCTACTTCCCGCCCTATGTGGAGGGAAAAAGGTAAGTACCTATAAGGACTACGTCCCTTGTGAACCAGTTCAGAATTACTCTATTACATACTGGGGAGCAAGGGGAAGGGTGGGGCTTTTTAAACTGTCATGTGATTGTGTTTCCTGCAGGGAGGAGCCATCATCTCTCGGGTGCCGTCCTGGAAGGTTCATAGAAATACCGTTACCAGTAAGCCTA
>NC_053490.1:249596988-249604488 GCF_905171775.1 Rana temporaria | reverse complement strand
TTTGTTCCAATTCTAAATGTATTGGTGATTTAGAAGACTTTGCATAGTTTTATTTGTCCACTAGATGTCAGTAGAAGTGGAGCTACCTTAGGTGAACAGTGACGTGCCTTACAATAAAGGAATTGACTGCATTGCTCATCGCCTATGAATGGACTAATGTAATGCTGTCAAGAGCAAAACTTCTCTGAATAATTGCCTTCTTTAAACCACTCCATCATGATTTGAAGCTCAGTTTAGTTTGTTATTAGTTCCCCCTCACCTAATGGTTTCACTTGCTGCAGTTTCAGGGTCTTGATTTTTATTTCAGCAAATTATGATTTAGGGCCTGTTTATCAAATAGGTGAAGGCTTTAATATGCACACAGATTTCAATTTTATGTGCATGTCAACTTCGGACACCTGAGTTTTTTTATAAATAATGACTTCAGCATAGGCTTCCATTGCATGAGAGTTTATAAATGTATCCATCAAGGGAAATTGGAGTGGAATTGAACCCTCCTATCCTTGACAGATAAGGAAGCTGCCGTCTTGGGGTCTGTTTGATCTGCATTCGCCTTTAGAGCTCTTTATTTAGCTCTGTATAGTGCAATTTTGTGTCTCCATCCTTATTTCTGACTGCTCAGACAAGCTAAATTCTGGATGTTTAACTGATGTAGCAAAGAGCAGACAGCAGATAAACAGGTACAGCTTATGTAGGAGGATTCATTTAATCTCTGTGTATTGCCTGAGGCTAGTCACTTGGGTGTATGTGCGGATTTACAACTACTTTTAAATCGGTGGGTTTAATTCTGCTGTAAGCATAGTGAGAAAATGTCTTTTTTTTTTTTTTTTTTCATTTTTTTTTTTTTTTTCAACATTATATCTGGATACTTGCATCTGTGATTAGGGAGAAGTGTATGGTTGTTACTACTTTGGTATGGTCAGTAACACTACACCAATTGTACTAAATCTGATTTACTTTAAACATTTTGCTAAATGGCTCGTAATATTGTTCTGATGAACATTTTTGTATGTCTTGTGAGAGCTTCAGTGGATATAAAATGTCAGTTTTCTGTGATGTAACAAAATGAGACAAATGTACAGTTGTGCTCATAAGTTTACATACCCTGGCAAAATTCATTATTTTTTTGGCCATTTTTCAGAGAATATAAATGATGACGCACAAACTTTTCTTTCACTCATGGTTAGTGTTTGGCTGAAGCCATTTATTATCAATCAACTGTGTTAACTCTTTTTACATCATAATGGCAACAGAAACTACCCAAATACCGTTGATTGCCCCCCCCTTTAACATCAATGACCGCTTAAAGTATTTTATGGATGAGGCTCTTTATCTTCTCATGGGGTAAAGCTGCCCACTTCTCTTGGCAAAAAGCCTCCAGTTTCTGTAATTCTTGGGCTGTCTTGCATGAACTGCACATTTTTGAGATCTCCCCAGAGTGGCTCAATTATATTGCTGTCAGGAGACTGAGATAGCCACTCCAGAACCTTCACTTTATTCTGGTGTAGCCAATGACAGGTCGACTTGTTTAAAAGATCACTGCGTAAATACAGTGCGACATTAAATATTGCAATGACTGCCATTTTATTCACTAGGGTCTTTGAAATTATATATGTATGTACAGTAGGTGCACGCGATATTGTGTCAATCTCGCTCCCTTTCTCGGCGAGATTGAGCACCTACGAGCCCCATCGCGGGAGCCAGCGCCGAGCTGGCTTGCCGCGATAGAGACAAAGCCGTCATAGAAGCGACGGGAGATCCGACTTGGATTCCCGCCAATTCTACATGTGTGCAGCGTTTGTTATGAATCCTGAGGGGGGAAGTCCCCGCCGGATTTTAAATAAAAATCCGGCATGGGTTCCCCCCTCAGGAGCATACCGGGCCCTTAGGTCTGTTATGGGTTGTAAGGAGAGCCCCCCTACAATCCATACCAGACCCGTATCCAAAGCACGCTACTCGGCCGGCCAGGAAAGGAGTGGGGACGAGCGAGCGCCCCCCCCCCCCCTCCCTGAGCCGTACCAGGCTGCATGCCCTCAACATGGGGGGGTTGGGTGCTCTGGGGCAGGGGGGCGCACTGCGGGGCCCCCCCACCCCAGAGCACCCTGTCCCCATGTTGATGAGGACAGGGCCCCTTCCCGACAACCCTGGCCGTTGGTTGTCGGGGTATGCGGGCGGGAGGCTTATCGGAATCTGGGAGCCCCCTTTAATAATACAACCCATAACAGACCTAAGGGCCCGGTATGCTCCTGAGGGGGGAACCCATGCCGGATTTTTATTTAAAATCCGGCGGGGACTTCCCCCTCAGGATTCATAACAAACGCCGCACACGTGTAGAATTGGCGGGAATCCAAGTCGGATCTCCCGTCGCTTCTATGACGCGTTTGCTGGAATGTGCTGTCACCATTCAAGCGAGTGCGAGATGTCGGCACCCTGTCGCCGAGAATCGGCGCGATGCTGTCGTGCTAAAAACACATTCTCGGCGGCAGGTACTGTATGTATGTGTGTGTATGTATGTATGTATGTAGGATTAGCTCGTGGGTATCACCTTTTCTGAATCGCAGTCCGCAAGCAGGCACTTTCTTTTAAGTCTGGCGGATGCCAGATTTTATTTGTAAATGGTTTGCAGGTAAAAATAAACAAAACGGTAAATTAAATCCTTGCCGTCCGGCGCTAAACTAAACAAACAGGATCTCCTCTCTATACAGTGCGGGGCTGGTCCCCATCACCTACAAAATAACAATAAGGAAAACCTTTTCTTGCAGTTACTTTCCATAGAGCCCCTCACACTCGGGCTCCTTCCTGAGATTCCCAAAACCTCAGCACCTTGTTGTGCTCTCTTCCTGGTCTTTTAAAGTCCACCTGACTGTGGACTCCAGTGGGCCCAAACATCTGGACCGGATTCCTAGCCAGCCCCAGAGGCTGTGAAACACAGACCGGATTCCGGTTCACTCCCTCATAATGGAACGAATGCGAGGTGAAATGTACCTATTGTCATGTATTGCACCTCGCATACCGTCACAATATATATATGTACAGGGCTCGACAAATCCAGGTCGCCATGGCGACTAGAAATAGTGTCCTGGCGACTTGGCTTGGAAGGTGGGCACCATCTGGTGGTGAGCCGTTGGTATTACAAGTTATTACCACCAGATGTGAGCTGGCGGCATCTGGTGGTGGCTGTTGGTATTACAAGTTAAGCATTACAAGTTAAACAGCAATTCTAATGTCATTTTTCACTGCCATCTTCTTCCTTCTATAACCCCCAAACATTATATATATATTTTTTATCCCAACACCCTAGAGAATAAAATGGCGATCGTTGCAATACTTTCTGTCACGCCGTATTTGCGCAGCGGTCTTACAAGCGCACTTTTTTGGGAAAAAAATACTTTTTTTTTAATTAAAAAATAAGACCACAGTAAAGTTATCCCCATTTTTTTTAATATTATGAAAGATAATGTTACGCCGAGTAAATTCATACCCAACATGTCGCGCTTCAAAATTGCGTCCGCTTGTAGAATGCCGACAAACTTTTACCCTTTAAAATCTTCATAGGCGACGTTTAAAAAAAAATCTACAGGTTGCATGTTTTGAGTTACAGAGGAGGTCTAGGGCTAGAATTATTGCTCTCGCTCTACCAATCGTGGCGATACCTCACATATGTGGTTTGAACACCGTTTACATATTCGGGCGCTGCTCACGTATGTGTTCGCTTCTGCGCGCAAGCTTGTCGGGACGGGTGCGTTTTCTGGCTCCTAACTTTTTTAGCTGGCTCCTAGATTCCAAGCAAATTTGTCAAACCCTGTGTGTGTGTGTGTGTGTGTGTGTGTGTGTGTGTGTGTGTGTGTGATTTTTTTTTTTTTTTTTTTTAGCAAAAAATAGTTTTTTTTTTTTTTTTTTTTTTTTACTTGCAAGCAACAAGCCTTTTTCTGACACTTATGCCCTGTACACACGATCGGTTCATTCGATGAAACCAGCCTGATGGATTTTTTTCATCAGATATCCGATGAAGCTTTAAAAAATTTAAAACAAAACAGAAATTGAAATGTTGTGTTTTTTTGATTTTTTGACACTAAATTTTTTTTGCCGATTTTAGTAATCTTCGTTCTGATAATAGCCTCAAACCTAGTCCTAGCAGTAACCTTAAAGCGGATGTGCCACTAAAAAAATATATTAAAAGCCAGCAGCTACAAATACTGCAGCTGCTGACTTTTAATATAAGGACACTTACCTGTCCTGGAGTCCAGCGCCGATCGCTCGTCACCCTGCTGCTCCCCCCTCCATCCACGGTGAGGGAACCAGGAAGTGAAGCGCTCCGGCTTCACTGCCCGGTTCCCTACGGCGCATGCGCGAGTCGCGCTGCGCCCGCCGATTGGCTCACGCTGTGTGCTGGGAGCCGAGTGTTCCCAGCATACAACGGGGGACGGACGGGAAGCAAGGGAAAAACCCGTCTTTTGCCCGCATCGTAGGGCCGGAAGTGGGTGCAGATACCTGTCTGTAGACAGGTATCTGCACCCCCCTCCCCCCTGAAAGGTGTCAAATGTGACACCGGAGGGGGGGAGGGTGCCGATCAGCGGGACTCCACTTTAGAGTGGAGATCCGCTTTAAGGCCTTGTTAATTTTTCTTGTCTTAAATATAAAGTGGATTTTCACCCCCCCACCCCAAAGCACCTTGTCCCTATGTTAAGGACAAGGGCCTCTTCCCGACAACTCTTGCCCGGTGGTTGTTGGGGTCTTATCGGAATCTGGAAGACCCCTTTTTTGGGTGTGGGGGTTCCCCTTAAGATCCATACCAGACCGAAGGGTCTGGTATCTGGGGGGGGGAGGAGCCTCAGGCAATTTTTTTTTCTTTTTTTCGCAGGGGTTCCTCCTTCAAAATTCTCAGCTCACAAGTCGCACCGCAAGGTGACCTCTATTCAAATCAATGGTCTCCGATAGGGAACCATTGATTTTTGAAGAGACAAAAACTGCAGACAAGGCTTAATTCTGCCGTGCAACACCACATGTGAACTAATGAGTAAGAGAGAGTAACTCACATTTTGCAATGATAAACCGAGCTCATAAAATTAGGGTAGCAGGAACAACAGCAGTCCACCCCGACATGTTTTGTTACAATAAGAACTTCATCTGGGGTGGTGTCATCTTGCTACACTTACCCTTAAATACATCAGAAGACCCTCATGTTCACATCATGGCTCCAATAGGAAGCTGGTAGTAATTAATTCACCTGGTTAGTGAAAAAATGGAGACTGGCGTGTGGGTCAAGCCTCACTTTCAATACCGGAAGTGTGTCAGTGAGGGAAAAATAAATAAATAATAAACAAACCAAAAAATTAATCAGATTTGCCAAAAGCTAGAGCAATAAATCAATAGGGCTTAAGTCACTGCTGGCTTCAGCCAGTAAAAAACAATATGCCATTATATTAGGCTATCATGATAAAGTCCCTTGTGTTCTGCGCTGCTGACACACATCACAACACTTCACAAGATCCAGAAACCCAGCCTCCGTTGGAGGCTCTTTACCGAGATCGGTGTAGTGGTGTGTCAGACTGACACGCTGCACCACCGATTGCCATGATTGATCGAGAACCATGCTCAAAAACAATGCTTCAATCACTTTGTAAATATGGCCAACCCACAGATTGCTATGGGTAGCAAGGATCCATCTGGGCAGGCAGAGCTTGGATATCCAAATTGTATGTCATCTGCAATCACTTGTAAAGGAAAACTAGTTCCTCCTGTTAATTTTTTTTTTTTTTTTTTTTTTTAACCATTTTTAAGCCCCGGACCAATATGCTGCCTAAAGACCCAAGGTGTTTTTACAGTTCGGGACTGCGTCGCTTTAACAGACAATTGCGCGGTCGTGCGACGTGGCTCCCAAACAAAATTGGCGTCCTTTTTTCCCCACAAATAGAGCTTTCTTTTGGTGGTATTTGATCACCTCTGCGGTTTTTATTTTTTGCGCTATAAACAAAAATAGAGCGACAATTTTGAAAAAAATGCAATATTTTTTTACTTTTTGCTATAATAAATATCCCCCAAAAACATATATACAATTTTTTTTTTCCTCAGTTTAGGCCGATACGTATTCTTCTACCTATTTTTGGTAAAAAAAAATTGCAATAAGCGTTTATCAATTGGTTTGCGCAAAATTTATAGCGTTTACAAAATAGGGGATAGTTTTATTGCATTTTTATAAATTTTTTTTTTTTTTTACTACTAATGGCGGCGATCAGCGATTTATTTTTTTATTTTTTATTTTTTTTGTGACTGCGAACTTTATGGCAGACACTTCGGACAATTTTGACACATTTTTGGGACCATTGTCATTTTCACAGCAAAAAATGCATTTAAATTGCATTCTTTATTGTGAAAATGACAGTTGCAGTTTGGGAGTTAACCACAGGTGACGCTGTAGGATTTAGTGTACACTTAGTGTGTGTTTACAACTGTAGGGGGGTGTGGCTGTAGGAATGACGTCATCAATCGAGTCTCCCCTATAAAGGGGATCACTCGATCGATGCAGCGACATAGTGAAGCACGGGGAAGCAGTGTTTACATACAGCTCTCCACGTTCTTCAGCTCCGGGGAGCGATCGCGACGGAGCGGCTATAAACAAATAGCCGCGCAGTCGTCCTGGATCGCTCCCTGAGGGAACCCGACCCACGTCTAGGCAGGCACGTACAGGTACGTTGATGTGCCTGTCCGTGCCATTCTGCCGACGTATATCTACATGCGGCGGTCGGGAAGTGGTTAAACTTTCCAATGCCAGCTCTGTTAACCGCTTGCACCCCATACATGTTCACAGGATGGTAACAGGAGAATATCTGTACAGGGCAACTTTTAGTGTTTTAAAAACACCAGGTAACTATTACATTGCCACACAGTTTCAAAGAGGCAAGGTGCTGTTATATGCGTGGTTATGTCTCTTTTACTATAGTATGGCGCTTCAGAGTGACAAATTGTCAGTCTCCATCTGCTTCCCAGTAGAAGGTCATGAACAAACTGCATTGGCTGTTCTAGACTGAAACGCGGTAGCATGGGTCGTGCTGTTTTTTTTTTTTTTTTTTCGTTTTTCACCTTGTTGCCGATGCTCGTTCATGAATAAATATTACATTGCCATTCTGCTCAATCTAAAGAAAGATGAAAATGTTCAAGTGTATAATAAAGAAAGGGTGGTGATGTTTACATATCTGTCTGTCTGCAAGCGATACATATACAAAGAATTCAGTCTAAGGATTAATCAAATTTTATATACACTTTTTTTATGAATATTTTTTGCCTTAAGACGGGCCAGTAGAATTCCTGAGGTCAGGCTGTAGTGCCAGTTTTATTGGAGCCTGCAAGGTGTTGGATCAAGAAGCAATTTGACAACTATCTTAATGTAAACTGTCGCGAGTGGAGGTTAATTTTACCTAATTTATTCAAGTATGGTTGGAGCACAGAAAAGTAACGTTGAGATTGCTAGATGCATATTGGCCTTCTCATGGAAACAAATTT
>NC_053490.1:244219488-244371988 GCF_905171775.1 Rana temporaria | reverse complement strand
CCAGCTGATCACGCTTATTCTCTCATCTTTCATCTCTCTGTCCTTGTCTACTGATCATGCTATTTGCTCTCATCTTCAACCTCCTTTTTTCCCCTTGTCTGCTGACCACACTTTCCTTGTTTTTTCTCATCTTTCACCCCTGCTGCTGTTCACACTCTGTCCTCATCTTTCACCTCTCTGTCCTCTGCTGATAATCACACCTGTCCCAATGTTTATGCTCTCAACTTTCCACTTTCTGCTCTCCTCTGCTTATCACATGTGTTATTTTCTTTCTGTTCTAATCTTTCATCCCTCTCTGTCCCAGGCTTCTAATCTGTACAGCAATAAATCAAACCGTGTAGTTCAGCATTCCCTTAGCTGCGCATTATTATGTGATTCTAATGCTTGCTCAGTACTAGCTGACTTATGTTGCATGGCTTTTCTTTTACAGCCAATGGTAACTGTTAATGATCCATACCTGCACCACATCGATTCTTGGACTCCGTTAAAGTGGATGTAAACCCCAATCTATTTATTTATTTATTTTAAATTAAGGCTTGTACAGCTTAGGATTTCATGTCATCTGTGCATAGTCTTGCCACGAATAATTAATTCAGCTCTGAGCAGTCCTCTTCTCTTTTTTTTTTCAGTGAGATATAAGAGTCAGTTCTCCCCCCCCCCCCCCCCTTGCTGTGAGTGACAGGTGATTTACATATCTCATGCACAAGCCTGAGAGAGACATTCTTTGTGCTTCAGATCCCCTCCTCCTTTCTTCTCCAGCTCTCCCAGGATTGACTGCTCCACACCTCAGCATGATTGGGCATGCTCAAGTCATGTGGTGAATTTTTGGGGTTTTGACCGGATGTTGGTGACCATAGCAGAAGTTCAGTGTAAGAAATACACAGGAGAAAATGCATGTTAACAAGGGGAGTATAGAGGTGGGCGGGGAGTCTACTGGCATCACGACTCCACCCATGAGCTCCGAACAGCAGACTCACCCACACGATGTACGATTTACGTTCAATCACTACAGTTGTCTGAAAATACAATACAAATACACTACAATATATTACATCACTTACGAATTTTTATTCTGTTGTACCAAAATGTTTGCAACTGTAGTAAACTCTTCATTATCAATATGCAATTAGCAGGCATTGGAGTTTTGTTACTATATAAAAATAATTTTACAGTATTAATAACATTCATTTATCTGGCTACTCAAGAGCAACTTTAAATTATCTTTTTTGGTTACAAAACACAACTATAACCTATTAAAGGCCACTCAACAAAGATTACATAATTTTTATATACTGACTTACTTTAAATGGCTTTAATCAACATTCATAGGTGATTTATGTAGAAGCCTCGGGTATCAGCAAACCAAAACATTTTAAAGGCTGATGGTTTTTTAAGGTAAAAAATCTTCTGTGTGCAGTGGCCCCCCTAATACTCAACTAAGCTCCCTCTCGATTCAGCGATGTGCACGAGAGCTGAGCTCTTCTCAGGTCTCTCATTCCTCATTGGCTGAGACAGCCACTGCTCTGTGCAATTGTCAGTGTGTATGAGGCTTAAGGCTACTTTCACACTGAAAGTGCCCGGCGTCAACTGGTCTTGGTGTCGCTTTACCAGTACACTTCCATATTCATCCTCTCTGTTCGATTTTCATATGGATTACCATTAAACACTCGGGAGCAAATCATTCCCCATGGCCTCTTCCAAATAAACACTTTCACTTTGGTGAGCAGTTTCATGTTAATCTAATCTGATAAAGCATGTTCTGTTAATTGTGATAATTGATATGTTAACCAGATGGCCCTGACATTCCTGAATCGGGACAGACATTTGTTCAAGGGAAACGTGCAGTTTTTCCAGCTTTCTACACGTAACATTACATTATTATTTGTTGTCAAGGCATTTCCTACGTCTACTGAAGTGACATTTTCAACTTCGATGCTCCAGTGTTAATAACACATTTTATAACGGTTATAATGGCTACTACCTGGCTAAAATGATTTTATACCACCAGCCCAAAGATCTATTTCCCCCTAGTCTATGTGGTTGCTTTACCCTGACGACTGGGAATTGGAGTGCTACCAATGGGCAGACTTCTGCACACTTTCTCAATACTTAAAGTGGAGTTTCCAAACCCCAATTTTTTTTTTCATTATTGTGCTCATTAGACCTAAAAAAGTAAAACATTTTTTTTTTTTTTTTTTTTACTCATCTGGAAATGCCTGTTGCTATGCGGTCCCACAAAATCTGCCTTTGAAATCACCTAGGATTCTGACATCATCTCCCTCTAATGCTCCTGGGAAATGTGTGTCGTCATTTCCCAGGATGCAGTGCGCTGTCCAATTATCACTCCCCATCCAAGTCTTCCAGGAAGTAAGTGCTTGTAGGCTTCACAATGCCCACAACAAGTAAAATGACAACGGTGTAGACATAGTTTATAAACTATCTTTTTTGAATATCTATGGCGGATTGTAAAATAGTAAGTGACCGGATTTATATTATAAAAACGCAGGATGAAAGGACATACATTTAAAAAATGCTAATTGTGGTTGGAACTCCGCTTTAATGTCATATTACATGCACAGGGTACAGTTCATTATCAACTGTTGATGTCATTCATCTTTTAAAGTAGTACTACACCCACAACTAGGGTTGTCCCGATACCACTATATTTAAGACCGAGTACAAGTACCGATACTTTTTTGCAAGTACTCGCCGATACCGATTATAGATTTTTTTTTTCCGATGTCATGTGACAGTTTGACAGATGGGGACTGATAGGTGGCTGGCACTGATAGGCAGCACTTATGGGCACTGATAGACGGCACTGATGGGGACAAACTTTTCTCCCACGGGATAAGAACCCCTGCTCTAAACCAATAGCAACCAATTGGAAATTAACCTTATAAGCTAAAAAAATAAAATTTTTACTTTTACACTATTTGAGAGTCGTACATTTTATATAGTGTGTATGTATGTGTATATGTGTATATGTATATGTGTGTATGTATGTGTATGTATGTGTATATATATATATATATATATATATATATATATATATATACACATACACATACACACACACACACACACACACACACACACACACACACACACATACACACACACACACCTCAGTGTTTCTTTAAGTGCATGAGTCCTTTTTTTTTTTTTAATTCAGAGGCAACATAAAGCACCAGTAAGCATCATAATGGTTTATTAGCAGTTGTCTTTGCACATTTTGTGACAACCAGGCTCATTTATTTATTACAGCTGTACCTCTGGTCATTGAACTAGAAGTAATACACTTGACTGTAAAAACTTGCTTGATTGAATTTCTGTTAATATATTGCAGACATGCATAATAAGCAGGGGATATTTGCATGTGAAAGGAACTGATTTGCATAGTGTTTAGTTTGCCAGGAGCTGCTCAGCAGTCTGTGGAAATAATTGTGCTCCCTACCATCACACATGTGAAATAGGATCACCCTGTTTTCTCCAAAGTTCTGTTGCTACGGTTCTCACTGAAGGGCTTTACTGGGAATATTGTCCTGGTGTCTAGGCCGAAAGGCAGCACATTTATTAGGATTTGCGTGGAATAGTTTGGCAGGCAGAGTCATAGACTAATATGTTTACAGTAAAATGGGAAGGGAAATGTCATAATGGTTTGTACTATACCATGCTTTGTTCTATATCTCTACACATTTGGGCCACTTCTGAACCCACGTCCTCTCAAAGCCTCCTAATCATTTTGAGCTCTGAAAAGAAGGAGCTTTCATGTTTGTTCCCAGGAATGTTATGTATGTCAGCAATGGCTTTTTTGAAGAAAGGTATAAATTAATACATCCACTTACTGACTGACATATTTCAAAAATGTTTGCTTTTAATAATTGAACTTCAGTATGTTGTGAAACCCGGTGAATTGCTGGTAAATTCTAGATCAAGGTTTCTCTACCAGTGTTCTATGGAACTAGGGCTCCTCCACAGGTTTCTAGGGGTTCCTTAAACAGTGAGAAATTGCTGGCTCTCAGATAAGATCCCACTGACACTAATCATCTTTTTCGTTATCTGTAAAGCCTGGTACACAGTAGTTTATTTATTTTTCGTTCAACCCAGCAGGGCTGAATGAAAAGAAACTGAAATCTCAGGAGGAGCCACTGTACTTGCTATACAACCTTAAAGCGGGGGTTCACCCTATCGACGGGAAAAAAATTTTTTTTTTTTCTTTTACCTTTAAATCAGGCATTGTAGCGCGAGCTACAGTATGCCTGTCCCGAATTTTTTCCCCCCATACTCACCTTGTAGTCGTCCATCGAAGATACCGGGGAATGGGCGTGCCTCTGGAGACGGAGGATGATTGACGGCCGGCTCTGGCGCGTCACGCTTCTCCGGAAATAGCCGAAATAGGCTTGGTCTTCACGACGCGTGCGCATAGCCTGTGCGCACGCGCCGTGAAGAGCCGAGACCTACTCCGGCTGTCTTCGGGGAGAGTGACGTGCCAGGGCCGGCCGTCAATCATCCTCCCTCTCCATAGGCACGCCCATTCCCCGCGGGAGCCGAAATCTACGATGGACGACTACGAGGTGAGTACGGGGTTAAAAAAATCGGGACAGGCATACTGTAGCTCGCGCTACAATGCCTGTCTCGATGGTAACATCAAGTACGAGAGGGTGAACTACCGCTTTAATACAGCGATCATTGGCTGAGCGCTCTTATCGGGAGCCGATCGGCAGGTGCTCTTCGGTCATGCTCGGGCTTCTGTCGGACTGACTGTAGGACAGTTTCTATTGAACCTGCTGATGCCACCTGACATTCGGCCCATGTGTACACACTGGCTAAATGTGGGATGGTTTCTATTGAACCTGCTGATGCCCCCCGACATTCGGCCCATGTGTACACACTGGCTAAATGTAGGATGGTTTCTATTGAACCTGCTGATGCCACCCGACATTCGGCCCATGTGTACACACTGGCTAAATGTAGGATGGTTTCTATTGAACCTGCTGATGCCACCCGACATTCGGCCCATGTGTACACACTGACTAAATGTGGGATGGTTTCTATTGAACCTGCTGATGCCACCCGACATTCGGCCCATGTGTACACACTGGCTAAATGTAGGATGGTTTCTATTGAACCTGCTGATGCCAAAGACATTCGGCCCATGTGTACTAGACTTTAAAAGGGCAATTCTTCCCAAAGATCACAATTGTAAGGAGCATGCTTCCCATTAACTATCACACTAATGTGCCATGAGTTGAAGATGTAGTAACTTTTTGCAAGGGAGACCAGAAAGTTATTTCAGGGGTTCTTCCATGTTGAAAAGGTTGAGAAGGCTGCCTTAGAGAGTAACTAAGCCCAAAACCATGGGGATCCAAATACCACTCAGCTACTGTTCCCTGTACATTAATATGTTTGCTGTCTTGTTAGATTAGGTACAGAATAACACAGCTTTTCATTTCCTTTTTTTATTTTTTTGCTACTTTTATGTTTTGAGCCTCTTAATCTTCGTTGAAATAAATTATCCCCATTTTATTTAAAATGAACAGCTCTAGGAATAAGCAATAAAGCCCCATAGGAACCAGCCGAGTGCCAGGGGACATCAGCCGGTTCAATAAAAACCGTGTGTATGGCAGCCGGTCTGACAGAAGCTGGCTTTTGTTGGACGAGTGTGCTAGAAAACCGTGCAGGGGTCCTATAGTCAATAATAAAGATCTTGCATTATGCTTAGTTGGAGGAACACTATAACGTTTTGGGGTCTTTTTATTTTTTTAAACCGACCGACATATGCTGTAACAATTGTGAGGTGTGACAAACACCAAACTATGTGGAGATATTTTGGGGAGTGGAACTAAGAAAAAAGGCCACCCTTCTTCTCTCCACAAATCAAGACGGTGAGATTAAAATCTCCTGTTTTTTTGTTTAAGAAGAAATACTAAAAAAAAAAAAAAACTTTTTGAAGTTGATTGGGGTACATAGGTCCTTACCTTTTATTGTAATGAGTACTTACAAAACTGAGGCATGATGGTTTCATACAGGGTTATACGGGGGCTGGCTTAACGTTCTTTGTTTGGCAGTGTCCCAACCTCTTGAAGGTGGCAGTATAACTTGGCAGTTTTAGAATTCCTAAATTCCTGTGTTCCTTAATGGACTTCAGGAAACCGATTTTATTTTGTTTGAAAGATCCTACGTAAACTATAATTTATTGTGCTTTAAAATGGTTGTTAGAAGCAAGAATTTTGAGATTTTTTTTATATAAAAAATAGTGCAGCTATAGTGGAAACATGTCATCGCTCAATGACGTTTTCTTTTATTGGTGTTCCTAATTTTTTTTTCTACCAGAGCCTGAGATGTCTTTTCATGGTAAAGGGTTCTCTGCTTAGTTGGCAGCCTAAAACTCACTGAATTTGTTGGACCAAAACCTAATGTAATTCACGGGTCATCAGCAGCATAGAAACAAAGTGACTAAGCCAGTGTGTTGCTGTAGGAACAATGCCTACAGGCAACCTTAAAGTGTATGTCAAGGCAAAGTAAAAAAAAACATTCAGTACGTGTCTGCAATACATTCATATTGTTTTACATATGTTTTATACATTTAAAGACCGTACAAATACAGGCAAACCTCTGCTGATTTGCCAGAAATACAATCGGCTTCTAAGTCATATTGTGTGCTGACAGCAAACAGTCAGAGGAATTCAATATAATCCGAACAACATTTTTATGGTGGTAGTTCCCTTAACCCCTTGGTGACTATAACTGAACCAGCCACGTTTCAGTCATTAATGGGCAGGCTGAATGTAGCAAGTTGAACAATATATCAACTTGGATGCAACCAGCCTGCCGGATTCACTTCCGATTATCGCAAGTGGCTGCTATAGCCGCTAGCGATTAAATACAGTCTTCTCCTGGCGAGGACGGCTTCAGGAATTGCGGCTGCGAACCTCCTCTTTTCGGGTCCCCTGCCGGCGCTCCTGGCCCCTCCTGTCTTTTCTGTGCCCCAATGGGGAAGCTGCTTTCCATGGGGGCACTTGTGCATGCTCGCACCCCTGCCCTGCTGCTGCATCCATTGGCCCCGCCCCCGCATCACTGGTTTTAACAGTCTCGGGAGCCAATGGCTCTTAGTTCCCCCGGAAAAGTCGGAGAAACCTAGAAGCGAGGGGGGAGGAGAGCTGCAGATGTGCAAACATTCCTTGCATTAAGGTAAGGAATGTTTAGACTTTACAGCCACTTTAATGCCTGAACACACAATTTTGCAACTTTGACATGTTCTAGTAAATCTGTACATATCATCTCAACTACTTTGTGTATGCAGGTGAATTTTACCTTGTGTTTTTTTTTTTTTTTTTTCAGGAAAACGTGGTATGTTATTTGGTGGTGATGGATATTTTCAGATTTTTTTTATTTGTGTTCAGGCCCAGAATAGTAATTTTTTTATTTATTTAGCTAGTATTACCATAATTTACCAAAGAATAAAATAAATTCTCCTGCTCCTGATGATTGCAACGATACCACATATGTGTATGTTAGTTGTCTGTACCCATAGTGGGGCCCGGAAGCCATGGTGTGCATTTTCCTTATTTTTTTTTTTCATTTTACCTAAAACATACTGACATTAACAGCTCTTTCACATTGCAGCCGCGGCCAAGTTGGCGGTAAAACACTGCTAAGTTTTAGCGGGCGCTTCGGCCACTAGCGGGGCAATTTTAACCCCCTACTAGCGGCCGAGTAAAGGGTTAAATGCGCCAGTGTAGCACCGCTACTGAAGCACTTTGCAAGCGCTTCGACAGCGTTGCCCATTCATTCATAATTAGTGTAAGATGGTCTGGGAGTGCACTGTGTGGCAAATAAAACTCTGATTTAGTTCATTGGTCCAAGCTGGACTATGGCAAGAGTTTGAAGATTTTTTGCATTTTGTATGTATGCTCCTCTATGAGGCAGAGAATACACTGATTATTAAGGATAATCAAATGCGCTTGATACAGAAACCAATACTTTGCGGGGCAATTTCTGTCAATACAAATTAATGGGCGCAAATCGCACTGCAAATAATCGCATGCAATTTGAACAGTAATGCGGTGCAATTCCTGTCCGAATCGCATGTGATTTCCCCCACCACTCCTGTGTGTGTGTATAGAAAGGGATTAAAGTGCCATCTAGTGGGCCGTTTAAAAAAAAATGTTAGAACGCCCTACATATTTGATAGCTAATCCGGGCCGCTGACAGGTTTGGAGATGTAGAGGCCGTCCGCCACCCAGCTGACATCACTTTCGCCCTATACCACGGTGTCCTAGAACTTCTCCTTCAGCCCTGTGAGCACCTCCAATGGGCCCTGATTTGCTACCAGATATGTACTAACCTTTTTTTTTTTTAAACTTCCCACTAGATGGCACTTTAAACCCTTTCTATAAACACATGCATGAGCGGAGGAGGGAATCGCACTTTATTCCTGTTCAAAACGCATATGATTCTTTGCAGTGTGATTTGCACAAATTACTTTTGTATTGATGCAAATGGCACCACAAAGTATCGGTACTTGGTATAGGTGAGTACTTGACCGAAAGTATTGGTACTTGGCAATAAAAATGGAATTGGTGCAACCTCACTGCTTAAAGGGTCACTAAAGGAAAACATTTTTTTAGCTGAAATGACTGTTTACAGGACATAGAGACATAATAGTTAACTGATTCCTTTTAAAAATGATTAAAAATAGATAAAAAAACAATCATATAATGTGCCTGCAGTGTAGTTTCGTTTTTGCTGTTGTTTGCTGGTTCTCTGATGTACAGAGAGCCACTAGAGGGCAGTCAGCCAATAGAGAGCAGTGATACTTTGTCTAAAACTCCTCAGCACCAATCCAGTTTCGTTTTACACACAGCTCCTTGATTAGTGACCACCGTGAGAAATCTCCCAGTACTGTGGTTATCAGGAAACAGGCAACCAGGAAGTGTCCAGAACAGAGAGGATTTACAGCAACATCAAAGCAAAAACGAACAATGAGCACATGAAACCAGGACTGCAGTAAGGTAAAGGAAGCCATTTAGCTAAAAAAAAAAAATTCCTTTAGTGACCCTTTAAGGTTGCTGTTCTGATGTTTCTGAACGAATGAGTATGGCTCTGTGTACACTTGACCCTACTATCTTGTTTATTTCAGCAAAACAGCCTGCTATAAAAAATACATTTAAGCAAGCTGCAAATATATATATATTTTATTATTTTCCTCATTTCAGTTCTTTACACATTACCCCTATCTCTGAATAATTTACAATTTCATTGTATCAACAAAAAAGCACTAACAATACTTGTTTACATAGGACAAGTCAGGAGTGGCATGGGTTTCTCTGTTAGGCTGTGTATGGTTGCTTACATTTTATATAACACTTTATTATTCCAGTATAAGTGCTTTATGATGACTGTTTTGTTGCCTCAAGGGCATTCTCTCGTCTTGCAGACTGCTGCTTTTTTTTTTTTTTTTTTTACTAACAGCCATGTTAAAAAGACAAAGTACCTTTAGGTAAATGCTATTGTAATTAATCAAAACGTGTTCTCAGTGAAAACGGACCATTGTTTTTCTTTAAACTAATAACCTTCTCTATCACCAGGATATCATTGTTCTAGTTTTGTATGCTCGGGTTTAATTAGTAAAGGGAATGTAAAGTCTTTAATGATTTTTACATAAATCTGTAAGAGAGATAAGTGTGTTATGTATATGTAATCAGTGTGTTTTAAAGTGGTTGTAAACCTCGGAAATAAAAAGGGAATGAAGCATATTCCTTTATAGTAGAGGTCTCCAAAGGGCCAGTTTATTGTCCTTCAAGCTTTAGGGGGGCTGAACTGTGGCCAGTGGGAATACATTATTCCCCATCTTTGGTATTTGGGGGAGCAGTGGTGCCTCATTGTTGGTGTCAGTGGGAGGAATAACACCCATCATTGGTGTCAGTGGAAGAAATAGCGCCCGCCCATCATTGATGTCAATGGGAAGAATAGCGCCCGCCCATCATTGATGTCAATGGGAGGAATAGCGCCCATCATTTGTGTCAGTGGGAGGAATAGTTCCCCATCACTGTGTCAGTGGGGGGGAATAGTTCCCCATCACTGTGTCAGTGGGGGGGAATAGTTCCCCATCACTGTGTCAGTGGGGGGAATAGTTCCCCATCACTGTGTCAGTGGGGTCAATAGTTCCCCATCACTGTGTCAGTGGGAGGAATAGTTCCCCATCACTGTGTCAGTGGGAGGAATAGTTCCCCATCATTGGTGTAAGTAGGAGGAATAGTGGCCCATCATTAATGTAAGTAGGAGGAGCAGTGTCCCATCAATGATGTCCGTGTGAGGAATAAAATTGTGAGGAATAAATGCCCCAAGGGCCAGGTAAAAGCAAGCAAAGGGCCAAAGTTTGGGGGGCAGTTATGGACTGGTAAAGCTCGTTGTGTGCCACTCAAGCTCAATAAACAGAAAATACAAATGGGCGCTTCTGCATCTGCTGCTAGGAGTGCCAGCAGGGGATAGAGCCCGTCCTGGCTCCTGCTGTGACACGGTACTAATCCTTAGTACCGCACATCCAAGAGATCCTAGGAAGGTAGATGGAGTGGCAACCTCAGCCTGGACTCAGACCAGGCCAAGCCCCCAACACATTTCACTCCGCCCCCCTTCAGCTTAGTCATGTGGATACTATAGTATGTACTTGCCTCATTTTAAAGCACCTAGTATGTTTTTGGTCTCCTCTCTCTTCCCTTTGCTATCTGCACTGCATTTTCTTGGGAGACGGCCCTGCCCCCCAGGTACATGGGAGGGGACTGACAGTCTTGGCTGTGCATGTTTCCCTATGAGACTGTAGAGGGGTGTGTCTCCTCTCTCTCTCCACTCAGGTCTCAGAGCACAGTCTGTTCCCTTTTCTATGATGTGCAGTGTGGGACATCCGATTCCCTCCTACTGGAGCTGGGAAAAAGCTTTTGATTTGTGTGTTTCAGTAGGCTGTAGAGGAGAGAGTGCCGCAGATAAACAGATACAACTTGTGTAGGAGGATTTGTTTCAGCCTTGTGTATCACCTGACGCTTGTCACTTCATTGGGTATATGTACAAAATTAAAATTATTGTTGCGCCAACGTGTGTTTTTTTTGGCACACCATCATAGGGCAGCCCATCCACTTGAATCAGCTGCTCTAGATGCAACAAATGCACCAAAAGAAGCTCCTGCACTTTTTTTAGGCCGTGAGCTTTGCTCCTTGTGGTGCATTTGTTTTGCTACAAAATGCGCATTTCCTTTATTACCAAGAACTGCCATTGTCGGTACGACATAGGAAAGTGTTTAAAAATATTTCTATGTATATATTTTGTTATTATATAGCTACTTGCAGGTAGTCCTATTAATTTATTGCACTTGCAAGCTTTACATCCTGCTTTTTAACGTTTCACAATAGTTTTGGTGGGGCACCATTCTTTCTGTTGACGCCAACGGTGGGGCACTATTCTTTCTGTTGACGCCAACGGTGGGGCACTATTCTTTCTGTTGACGCCAACGGTGGGGCACTATTCTTTCTGTTGACGCCAACGGTGGGGCACTATTCTTTCGGTTGACGCCAACGGTGGGGCACTATTCTTTCGGTTGACGCCAACGGTGGGGCACTATTCGTCGTCCTACTGACCACATGCACTATGTAATTTTTTTTTTACCCCCACTGACCATCAAGCCTGAGGTGTTGTATACTTCCTCTAGGGACTTTGCTACCCCCACTGGCCGTAGTCCAGCCCCCAAAGGTCTGAAGGACCGTAAACTGGACTTTTGTTTAGAATGTTTGGAAACCCCCTGCTTTGGACTGGGCAGATATACACATCACAAATTAATCTATCTTTGTATTATTACCTCCATAAATGTTTTTTTTTTAATTCAAGTTCCTGAATTAGCGTCTTGTAGTCTCTGTACAGCAGGGTTGGAGTGTAAAAAAAAAACGTGCTGATGGGAATAAAAAAGCAGAGTGACAGGGAAATGCACTCATCACTGTGCTTCTTCTACTATTACCCTCCTGTATTAGACAGGGGGTGGGCTCAGAGGAAGTGGGATGAATGTTGGAGGCTTTCAGACTGAGGACATCGAATAGCAGAAACAAGTACCGTGATGTAAATCTCTGGAATTATGCTGAGTATTACAGAAAAAATCGGTTTTGTTTTTCTTTTAATGGGTTATTTATTTTTATCTTATTTTTGGCTGGCGTTGTGCATTAAATATAATGTGACCCCCTAATCATAAACTTGCCCTGGTGGTTAGATGTTTACTACATCAATAATAAAAGTATTGTGAAGCTTGATAATAGATCCATTGTAGCAAACATTTTGAGACAAAGACCATGCCCCCAAAATATGTCTGTATTTATCAGATTTTTCTTTATTTGAAGTTTGAAGACTTGTCATGCATGATCCAGCTCTTTTCTCTTGGTCATGCAACCCGACCTAGCCAGGCCTTCTGGGGCTTTTTTCTTGAATGCTAAGTTTAACACTGCTGAAAGAAAGCAGCGTCTTTCACCAGGCCTCATGACTAATTACGTGGATCTACCCGGAGATGAAAACATATCACTGAGATATTCAGGCCATCTAGCCATCAGAATGCATATTAGACCGACTCACCAAGCAGGGTTTTTTACAACGTGCTTTATTGGAACCCGTAAAATGTTCATTTTTTCCCCTCCGTGATTATGAATGTTGAGCGTTTAAGTCTTGTTCTTTCTTATGATGCATATTAAAAAAAAGCTCTTTATCAGGTTAAATTTCACATTTTATGGCTTTGAATTTGAATTGCAAATTTGCGTTATGATTTAGTTTGTAAATAATCTCAGTGGTGGCTGTGCAAAATATCTAAGACACTTGTAGATAAGGGAGTATTATGCTTTAGTGTAGATTTGTATTTTTAGAAAACAAGAGACGCTTGCTGTAAATGTCATCTGAAATGTTGACAAGGAAAAATAATATATAAATATATATATATATATATATATATATATATGTGTGTGTGTGTGTGTATATATATATATATATATATATATATATATATATATATATATATATATATATATATATATATATATATATATATATATAATGTGTGTGTATGTATATATATATATATATATATATATATATATATATATATATATATATATATATATATATGTATATGTGTGTGTGTGTGTATATATATATATATATATATATATATATATATATATATATATATATATAATATATATATATTTTTTTTTTTTTACATGGACATATACATCCAGCGAGTACGTAGTTATGGTTCCATGTGTAACATTTTGTCTGAATTTTATAAAAATAATTTGTCATGCAATGTCACATTTCAGATGCTTTCTATGATATATCTTATTGGGACATTCAGTGGACAGGTATAGCGCCTTGCTATAAATAAAATGGTTGGTCTGAACCTCTGCTTTTTTTTTTGGTTACTAAAAAACACCCCCACAATGGTCTCATCTTTTCTAATACATTTTGGCATTTGTGCTAAATTTTGTTTTTCTTGTTAGATTGTTGTGTAAAAAACTAACTATGCTTTCCTCAGCGAGCGTGCTCCTATCTTCAGTGTGGGTATCCTGAAGCCCACTCTGTATTTCTTCCGGTATACGGTGCAGCTGACTACCCAGCATGCACCTCCCGATTTTTATGTGCAAAGTGCGGCTATAGAAATAGAAGCGGAGACTGCCCATTGCCTCCTGGTATTGATGACACATATCCCAGGAGCCAATGGGTGGCTGGATATGACGTACCTCACTGTCTTCATGTACAGCGGAAGAGAACCGTTTTAATGGACTAGTAAGGTAAACAATAACAAAAAAAGCTTCTGAATAACGCAATTGCGATCACCAACACGGGTGTGGAAACTTAAAGTGGGTGGAACTTCGCTTTAAAGTGGAATTCCATCTAAGTAAGCTTACAACATCTACCACCCCCTGCTCACTCCTATTCTAACTACCTTGTAGAAGGAAGAGGCTTATACTTGCCTATTCTCAGGGCGCATTGGCCCATCATGTGATCTTCCCTGTGGCCGGCTTCAAAAAGCCTAGGTAGTAATGTCACCCATACACTTACTATAGGGCATCTGTTTTCAGCTGTCACTCCTCTCCCTTGAAGGAAGCTGCTGGGAGCCGATCGTGTGACCAGACCTGAGCACCAAATAGGTATGTATGAGCACCTTACTTCTATAGGGTAGTTGGTATAGGATTTAGAATGGGGCGGGAACATTAGATTGACCCTGGACATTCCACTTTAACAACTCTAGAAGAAATCACTCATTAAGGCTGCTCGGGTTTTGTTACAGTCAAGTTAAGCTCACAGGAAATATAGCATATTAATATGTTATATTTTTTTTGTCCGTTTTTTATTAAATTACATGACATAACTGAATTCCTTATGGCAGGAAAGCACACTGTCTGACTGTTCAGTCTAAATTTTCAGTCTGACAAAGCCAGCCACTAAGCAGGCTGTTGTGCTGATTTTAGATAACCCATAGTGTTCTAAGAATCTTTTGTGAGATATTAAAGTGGTTGTAACCACTTTTTGCTACAAGTAAGCTTAAAATAAGGCTTACCTGCTACCCCGGATATCTCCTAAACCTGCACGGTTTAGGAGCTATCTCCTGTATTTGCCGATGACATCAGCACATGCGCACTGAAGTGAGTGTGCTGTTATCTGCGGCTCCTGTGCGCATTCGCAGGAGTGATGCCATCGCGGCTCTGACCAATCACAGCGGAGTAACTCTGGGAGAGATGTCGCCGGCCGGAGGGCGGGGTACGAGGATCGCTGCGTGGGCTTCAATATAAGGTAAGTAATTGCATACTAGCTCATTATGCCTTTTTTCTAAACATGCATGTTTGCCCAATTGTCGTTACTGGTAACTCTAAAGTGTGGGAATTTTGAAAAACAAACACTTACTGCCATCCACCTAGATGAGTATAAATTATCAGTCCGATGGTGCATCTGTCCCCCATTACCTCTAAAATAAAGAACTGAGCTATCATTGACAGCTGATCACTCAGTTCTCAGTCTTTAGTGAGCGTAGAGCTGTGACTGGCAGTCACCGGCTCTCTGCTCTTCACCCCCAGCACTCACTGGAGCGCTGGGCTGTGGAGGGGGGCAGGAGCGGCTAGCTCAGACTCTCAGCAGCGCACCGAGATCTTGAGCCAGCATTGAGGTCAGGGAACTGGGTGGATCCTATTACAGTTGAATCAAGATTTCTCCAGATCCTGGACCGACTGAGTGACGTCAGCCGGCAGTGGACTTCAGACTGCTGTTGGCTGAATATGGGTAACAGGAGTGCAGAACTAAGTGAACCCACAGGAGTAGAACGACCCTACTTCTCCCTTAAGGATTTATTCACACTAGGTGAGTTGAGCAGCAATGATCTGCAGGCCCAACACAAGCCCACATAGGAAATAAGAGTTCCCTATGTGACCTGTTCACACCATACATGTGTTGGTGTTTCAGCATTTTTGCACATTTGCAAACGTGTCAACACACTGCTGAATAAAGTTTAATTGTTTTCTTGCAATTTTAATTAACGTGAAAAAAAAAAAAAAGGAAAGCGTGTGATGTTGTAACAATGCGTCCGAGTAGCCCTACACAATGCACACCAGCACGCATGCGTTGTACAGAGCATAATGTGCCTGACCTGGTGTGAATGCACCCTCAGTTGATTAACTGCATTGTCACCGATATATCAATGTTATCCTGTTGTCGGTGGTCTAGAAATTTACCTAAACAATAAAGCCTGACTAACCCTGTTTTTGAGTGGCTGAGCTGGGCCACTGCTTACATGGTTTAATTGGTGAAAATCTAGATTAAGAGCTTACTGAGAAATGTGGGGAACTGCCAAACATGGCAATTCTTCCCACTTTCATTACAGAGATGATTGAGTGCACAGTGGAAGGAGGGAGAGGGAGAGGGGAGGCATGCAGCACTGATGCTTTTATCATGGGTTGAGTTTTTTTTGTCTCGGCAAGGTTCTGCTGATCTAATAATACATGTGATCTACATTCTGCAAGCTGCCAAGATTAAAAAACAAGGCATATGTTTTCTAACAGTCAAACATTGCAAGGCTGCCAGGGAGGACAAGTTGCTGAAAGACTAACAGGCATACTCTGAATATTTATCCATTAATGTGGTTGTAAAGGGTGAAAGTTTTTCTGGCTATTGGCACTCGCAACTGTCAATCACAGCCAGTGAGGAGGGAGCAGGGGACGGGACCGAGCCACATTCTGTGTGTCCCATAGACCTGGAGTGCAAAACATACTTGGGGGGGCACACCCTAAAAATGCTATATATCTAAGATGGTGCTGCTATAAGACCAAAGACAGTACAAAACAGATTATAGTGCACACATGCAAAAATGACATTTATCCTGCAAGGCTAGTTATAGTTATAGACCTGGAGTGAGCACAGAGCAAGCAGCTTGCGCCAGTAGGGGACCTGAGAAGAGGAGGATTTGGGCTGCTGTGTGCCAAACCATTGTACAGAGCAGGAAGTATGAGGTGTTTTATTATTTTAAAGAAAGGAAAAAAAAAAGTCTGAGGTTTCTTCTGCAAGTCAGTTTAGAAACATTGTTAAAGCCTAAGTTGCCCTTTTCCAGAACATAGCCTATGCAGCAGGGCTTGACAAATTGGCTTTGAATCTAGGAACCAGGAACGCACCCTGTTCCGCCGAGCTCACGCGCAGAAGCGAACATATACGTGAGTAGCGCCTGCAAATGAAAGCGGTGTTCAAACCACACGTGAGGTATCGCCACGATTGGTAGAGCGACAGCAATAATTCTAGCCCTAGACCTCCTCTGTAACTCAAAACATGCAACCTGTAGAATTTTTTAAACGTCGCCTATGGAGATTTTAAAGGGTAAAAGTTTGTTGCCATTTCATGAGTGGACGCAATTTTGAATCGTGACATGTTGGGTATCAATTTACTTGGCGTAACATTATCCTTTACAATATGGGCTAACGTTACTGGTGTCTTATCTTTTAATTAAACGTGTATTTTTCCCAAAAAAGTGCGCTTGTAAGACCGCTGCGCAAATACGGTGTGACAAAGTATTGCAACGACCGCCATTATATTCTCTAGGGTGTTAGAATAAAAAATATATATAATGTTTGGGGGTTCTAATTAGAGGGAAGGAGATGGCAGTGAAAACAGACAGGGAAAGCTCCATTAGCATTGCTGGTTGTCTTGGCCACCACAAGATGGCGCCAGATCACAGAAGGAACCATAGGCCTGCAGAAGGCCGCAAAGCCGCAGGCTCAATTGCCGGCGCGGCCCCATGCGATTGCGCGGAGGGGGAGGTGGGGGCGCACGGAGACCCAGGATACCCCAGCTGTGCCGTCCCAGGAGCCAGCTCACTAATTCTAGTCACAATTGCGACCTGGCGCCGGGTTTTGTTGAACTTCGCTATGCACTGTAGTGGTCCCAGTAGATATTACAAAACTGTGTAGCTTTGTAAAATGTTCATTCATTCTATTGATATACCTGTAGGCTATTTGGGCCACCCTGGAAACCTGGCTGAAAAATGGAGCATGCCTCACGTCCTGCTCTTGTTGCAAGGAAGTGAAAACCATTGGTAATCCTGTAATGGTGGAAGGTAGCATTCAATTGGTTTCCACATCCTAGCAACAAGATAGAATGTGGAGTTTGCTAAATGGGAGATTTTCAGCCATGACCTACAAGTATGACAAAAAAACTGTGTAACTTTGTGACAAACTTTCATAATTTTTTTTAATATCTACTGGGGCCACTTGACAACATAGGCTGTTTTATTGGAAAAGGTGAAGATAGCCTTTAGGTATGACAGTCCAGCATTAGGAAACATTGCACATATATTGATTTATATGAGCGCTGTGTATGCATTACATGACCGCTGTAAAGGAAGGCTACAGTGGGTTTAACTAGTCATTTTTAATTATTTGAATAATTTTATTTACAAGTTAGTATTTAATACATGGTACATTTTCCAGATGTAACAGTTCTGTTGGGGTACACCCCAAAGAAATTAACTTTTTCAACATATTTGAGCAGGCAAACATTAGATCTTCATTCAAACCCTTTCTATAGATCAGCTTTTCTCAACCTTTTTACTACAGAGGATCTCTTGAAATAACATTCTGGTCTCGGGGAACCCGTGCTAAAAATGACTATATCTACAAATCATAATACATTGGTTTTCTAGTCATAGGGAAGAATGCTCCTTACACTTGTGGTCACTGGGAAGAATTACCTACTTACAGATAACTAAAGTGGGAATTTGTCTGAGAGCCAGGAATTGCTCAAGGAACATCTAGCAACCTCTGGAGGAACCCTATGTTCCATAGAACCCTGGTTAAGAAACTCTGCTATAGATAAAAGTGATATAATAAGAACAATAAGCATTTGCTTTTTCATTTATATATTCAACAAAAATATAACTAGATATGGCATACTGCGGAAAAATAAGTATGTTTGGCATCACAGGCTGGTATAGCCCTTGTAGCAGAAATTACTTCTTGTAGGCCTTTTTAAATGCTGCCCACTGGTCTCTGACCACTTCTCCATGCAGAATTGCCTCAGCTGTAGGATATTTGTGAGTTTCATTGTATAAACTGCCTGTTCTAAAACCTCCCTCTAAAATTTCAATGGGAATCAAATCGGGGCTTTGAAGGCAGTCCATGGGCCTCTATTGCCTCGTTTCCACTGAGCAGATCGGTTCGGTAGGGTACGCTATTTTGAGTGTTTCCATTATGAAAGTGGCCCATACAACCGAACCATACCGCACCATTCTGGGTCCTGCTTCAGATGTGGGGCCATAGAAAATGGTACGGTTTGGTTAGGGCGGAACTACAATGCATTCCACTGATTGGCGGACACACTACACATTTTTTCTAAACCCTGTATGGCCCCTGACGGTCCGACTTGCAGTGGAAACGCTCACCTGAATAGGCCGGGCCATTCTAACCCTTCCGAACTCTACTGACCCAAACCAATCTGCTCAGTGGAAACGAGGCATTATTCTTAATTTTGAGCTATTTACTAGTGCCATAGTCAAGTTAAAAGACTAATTTCTGGTTCAACTTCAACCTTTGGAGAGACGACCTCACATTCTAAGAAAGCACCCTGATATGATGCAAAATATATAGTTGGTTTGATGGACCTGGACCAGCAAAGTAACCCGAAACGTTTAATATTTCCACCATCATGCTTTACAGCTGTTATAAGTTGTCTCCCAAAATACGATCTTCTATTTTTGGCAAAACATCTTTCTTTGATCAGATTTCATCAGAATGTTCTGAAGGCCAGGTCTTTTCCTATATTTAATGGGAAACTTTTTGCTCTGCTCTTTTTTTGGACTTTTTAAGGCTTTTCCTAACACACCTCTCATGTAGGTTGAATGGATGCAATCTTTTTATGATGGTAGATGCATGTACTTTGAGCCCGACTGTTGTGAGAGTTACCCGATGTGATTAAATTGTGGGTTTTTTGGAGACTTTTGATATCAAGCAATCGGCTCTTGGGTTGAATTTGCTTGACCGGCCAGTCCTGAATTAGCAGTTGTTTGAAATCTGTCACGTTTTTCTTACATTGAAAAGATTGATTTCAAACAATTTGGAAACCGTTTAAATCCCTTACCAGACTCATAGGCATTTACAACTTTCCATTTTTGAGGACCTTCTGTATCTCTCTGTTAATCTTGGCTTAATGACAGCAAACATATCAAAGCAAAGAGAACAATAGACTATAGAACTTCACTCTCTCCATCAACATTTTGACTATTTTTAATTCTTATGCTGCTAACATTAGTGAATAGATGGGAAAGTACATTGGATATAAAAAGTCTACACACCCCTGTTAAAATTTCAGGTTTCTGTGATGTAAAAATTAGACAAAGATAAATCATTTCAGAACTTTTTCCACCTTTAATGTGACCTATAAACTTCACAACTCCGTTAAACAACAAACTAAAATCTTTTAGGTGGAGGGAAGTAAAAATGAATATAGTTGCATAAGTGTGCACACCCATATGCCGCGCACACACGATCGGACATTTCCGACAACAAAACCGTGGATTTTTTTCAGACGGATGTCGGCTCAAACTTGTCTTGCATACACACGGTCACACAAATGTTGTCGGAAGTTCAGAACGTCAAGAACGCGGTGACGTACAAGACTTGCGACGAGCCGAGAAAAATAAAGTTCAACAGGCAGTGCGACTCTTCTGCTTGATTCTCAAATTTTTGTTGTCGAACATTTATTGTCGGAAATTCCGATCGTGTGTACGCGGCATTAAACCTAATACTTTGTAGAAGCACCTTTTTGATTTTATTACAGCACTCAGTCTTTTTGGGTATGAGTCTCTCAGCATGGCACATCTTGACGTTGCAATATTCGTCCATTCTTCTTTGCAAAAACACTCCAAACCTGTCAGATTGTGAGGACATCTCATGTGCACAGCCCTCTTCAGATCACCCCACAGATTTTCAATAGAATTCAGGTCTGAGCTCTGGCTGGGCCATTCCAAAACCTTTAATCTTCTTTTGGTGAAGCCATTTCTTTGTTGATTTGGATGTATGCTTTGGGTCGTTGTCATGCTGAAAGATGAACTTCCTCTTCACCTTTCTAGCAGAAGCCTGAGGCTGGGTTCACACCTCGGACATATGCGTTTTGCAGCAGGGGTCTGGTGCAACCCTGTTTTCTGTTTCAGGGGCAAATCGGGACCAAATTTTTGCCTGAATTCGACCCTGAAACGGAGCCAAAGACGCACACAGCCACAACACAGATGTGTGAACCAGCTCCATAGAGAGATGATCACAATCTCCTGTCATATGAATTGGATGCGGAGAAATCTGCATTCAGTTCGCATAGGTGTGAACCCAGCCTGAAGGTTTAGTGCCAATATTGACTGGTATTTGGAACTGTTCATAATTCCCTCTACCTTAAATAAAGGCCCCTGTTCCAGCTGAAGAAAAACGGCCCCAAAGCATGATGCTGCCACCACCATGCTTCACTGTGGATATTATTATACACAATTTATATAGCGACAACAGTTTACGCAGCGCTTTACAATGTATAGGGGGGACAGCACAGGTCAATACAGAAGGTACAGGAGGGCCCTGTTCATAGAGCTTATGTTCTAAAGGGAGGGGGTGGTGGTACAAAAGGTCATAGCTGCAGAGAATCATTCGATTGGGGTGGCTTGGACAGTTGTTAGGTGGGTGTGGGATGTGATTTCCTAAAGATGGACAGGGTAGGGGCTAATCGGACATACTGTGGCAAGGAGTTCCAGAGGATGGGAGAGGCTCTGGAGAAGTCCTGAAGTCGAACATGGGAGGAGGGTAACAAGGGAGCTAGAGAGCAGGAGATCCTGGGAGGAGTGGAGGGGACGATTTTGTCAATATCTGCAGATGAGGTTGGTGATGTTGTGACTGGCCTTGTATATTGTGGTATAGTGTTCTTTTGGTGATGTGCAGTGTTGTTTTTGCGCCAAACATATATCTTTTGGAATTATGGCCAAAAAGTTCAACCTTGGTTTCATCAGACCACAACACATTTTCCCACATATTTTTGGGAGACTTCAGATGTGTTTTTGCAAAATTTAGCCAGACTTGGATGTTTTTCTTTGTAAGAAAAGGCTTCCGTCTTGCCACTCCACTCCATAGCCCAGACATATGAAGAATACAGGAGATTGTTGTCGCATGTACCACACAGCCAGTACTTGCCAGATATTCCTCGATTTGGGGCTCCATGGAAGATCTCACCTTGTGGTGTTTCGATGATCATGAGAATGGTGAGAAATCAGCTCAGAACTACATAGGAGAATCTTGTCAATGATCTCAAGGCAGATGGGACCATAGTCGCCAAGAAAACAATTGGTAACACACTACGCCGCGTAGGACTGAAATCCTGCCCAAAAAGGTCCCCTGCTCAAGAGAGCCCATGTACAGACCCGTCTGGAGTTTGCTAATGAACACCTGAATGATTCAGAGGAGAACTAGGTGAAAGTGTTGTGGTCAGATGAGACCAAAATCAAGCTCTTTGGCATCAACTCAACTCTCCGGGTTTACATTAATAAAAAATGTTTTGTTTACTGAGATTTAGCCGCTAGCAATAATCACTGCGTTCTCCCGAAGGGGACTGTCCCCCTGCTGGGAGAGCACAATAGCTCTGCGGGGGGATTCCCCCATCAACACTGACTGTGTTGATAGGGGAATCAAGCTTGGACATTACAAAAGCAAGTTGAATCCCTCTGAAAGCATGCTGCATTTACCTGTCTGCAGATGTCCTTGATGAGCAGGTTCTCCGTATCGAATGCTGTGGTTCCTCCTGCTAACTCCTAGTCCATGCAGGATACAATAAGTGATGTGTAGGTGTCAGCAGCAGGAACCACCGTGGCCAGAGAGGGTCCTACTATTCTGCACATCTGGAACTGGAGCTTGGCTATTTAAGTCTGCCTTTGCTGTAAGGAACTAGTACCATATAGACACAACTGTTTGTTCAAATTGTCCTATAGACACAAATCCATAATTTATTTATTCTTTTTCTCAGGTGCAAGTTCTTCAGTCTTACAGAAACTCCGGAGGACTATACTATCATAGTTGATGAAGAAGGCTTTTTAGGTAAGATTGAGAAATCCATTTCTTTGCTTGGTGACCCTTGCTTGAACTGTGTACGTGTGCTGGGAATAAACGGGCTAAAATGGCTTTAACTTAAAACTAGTTTCCACCACAGCTTTGCGACTTAGAAATGGTTTCACATATGGAATGTGAATCATTTGAAAATGTGAATTCCATGAAATAAAATCAAAGTCTTCTGGCTCTTAAAGGAAAAATGTAAGGTATAAGCCTTTGATGTTTAGTCATCCTGTATTGTCGTGGGGGCTGAATAACCGCAGCAGAGGCCAGAGGATTAGGAGACGGTAAAGTATAGTATACGCACGTGCCGTGGTAGCAAATCAGCAAGTCTGACCTGAGCACATGAGCGCCTCCCATGGGAATTCTCAACGTCGCTCATGTAAGTTAATGGGAAAAAAAAAATCAATTGTAGGCCAGACTTGATATATTGCATTTTTACAATAATTACCCAAGTAAAATCTGAAATGTTTTTGTGCAGAAATACTGTAATTGCTAACTTTTACTATTGGGACACTTACCTGTCCACTAATCCAGCGGTGTCCTCACCCAAGCCAATTTGTCAAACCGCTTTTGGGTGCTGCCAGTGCCACCTCGGCCTTACGGCTTCACAGCTGGCTCCCTACTGCACATTTTTGCGAAGTGCTTTGTGATTGGCCACCTATTTGTTCCTATGGGATAGATCCCTCTGTGGCTGATGCAGCAAAATGTTGCTCCCATTACTATCGATTTGAGATTCAGCAGTGTTTAAAGCGGAGTTCCAACCACAATTAGCATTTTTTAAATGTATGTCCTTTCATCCTGCTTTTTTATAATATAAATCCGGTCACTTACTATTTTACAATCCGCCGCCGATCCGCATAGATATTCAAAAAAGATAGTTTATAAAACTATGTCCACCCTGTTGTCATTTTGCTTGTGGGCATTGTGAAGCCTACAAGCACTTACTTCCTGGAAGTCTTGGATGGGGAGTGATAATTAGGTAGCGCATTGCATCCTGGGAAATGACACACATTTCCCAAGAGCATTAGAGGGAGATGATGTCAGAATCATAGGTGATTTCAAAGGCAGATTTAGTGGGACCGCATAGCAACAGGCATTTCCAGATGAGTAAAAAACATATTTTTTTTTTTTTTTACTTTTTTAGGTCTAATGAGCACAATAATGAAAAAAAAAATTGGGATGGAAACTCCACTTTAAGCCAGGGACAGAGCAGCATCATGCCTTAGGCTTTAACAGGCTTTAACAGGTTGGCTATCGCATAGCCTTCTACTTTAAGCCATCTGTAGATTCCACTGAATCACAAAGTGGCCAGTCTGTACTGACTGGGATCTGAGGCTGACAGTATATTAGGTGTTCTGATTGTACAATTTTCTTTAGATTCACCATCAACTATGTAGTGTCAGATTTGATACAAATTTAATGGATTATTTAGGTTTGTCCTCATATTACATAGTTTTGTTAAATCTTAAAGGAGAATGTACAGAGATTTTACAATCAGATTGTATCGTGTATGACCAGCTTAAGGGAGGTGTATCATTGCATGAAGCAAAATTTGAAACGGAATAGCTTCTGTTGAGAACTTTAGAGATTGATCGCCCCACAGTGCTTACAGCTACAGAGGTCAGTGTGGGCTTGTTTTAATGGTTGGTTAATAATGTGTAAATGTTTGAAAGTTCTATTGTCTGGCCATAGGTATACTGTTAAAAATGTTAAACATTTACTCTGCTAATGAGGATTTTTTTAATGGGATCTAGGATCTACAACTAATAAGATATAGAATGGCCATATGAGCTAAAGCAGTATTAAACCCAAGACCAAAAATGCAATATATTGTAAAATATTGACTGTTTGTTTTCTTTTTTGGGCTTTTACCTTCTGTTTTAACCTGGTGGTCTGGCCAGTAATACACCTGTATTAGGGTGCTCCCACTTTGTATGGAGGAGCACAGGGGGCACCTTTTGGACAGCAGCGTTGTCAGTCTGGGGGAAGGGGAGTGTTCGATGGGCTAGCAGATTTAGTTATACTTACAAATTGAAGCCAAACTCCAGTTAATATTTTAAACACAGTTACAGCAAACACCTTTGTTTCCTTTTTGGATAAAGATTTTACATAAATACTACTGATCATTGTAAGCACCCATGTCAATGGTAATGCATTGTCTCAGGCCTGTAACGGATACATCTGCAGAACAGCTTGTTCTGCTGCAAAACAGACTTATTGGGAGGATCACCAGGATAAAATAAAGGAAAGAAAACCTACAAATGTTTATTGCTACTTTAATATTGTAGTTATGTGGTTAAGGCTTGAGTTCTGCAATATGAAAAGTACCGTGTATTGCCAATTATTTTGAGTGGAGTTGTTTGTTGCTTTGTTTCGCTGTTTATGGTAAAAGAAAAAAAATTATGTTTTTTTGTTTGCTATGCAGTGTGCCAAGAGGTGTGCTTTGTTGTGTTAAAGTGTTCATGCTGCAGCAAGGAAAGAACCTTTTCATGATTTATTGCAGTTTTGCCCATATTTCTAAGACTCGCTTCATTTTCTGAAACTGGGAGAGGAACTGAGGGGAAATACCCAACAAAACAAGTTTTCTTGTATGTCAGGACAGGGAAATTGTATATTTGTGCTCTGCCTTATCCTTGAATCCAAAATGTCAGGCAATTTTAAAAATCCTGCACATTTGTTTCTCTATGAAAAGGGCTTTTATCTTTTTTAGAGAGCCAGTGTGGGCGGTTAATATTACTCCTTGCTCAGAGGTCTCTTCTGTAGAATAGAGCTATTTATATTTCAAGAGCAAAATATTGTTTACCACCTGGAACTACAATAGACCATAATTCTGAAATCATAATTTATCTGGTGGCTCCTTCATTGTGAGCTTCTTTGGTGTAGGTATTAATGAGCAGTTGGAGCTGTAATCACCATCAGTGTTGCTTACAGGTCATGCAAGAGATCTCTTAGATAGATCTATCTATCTATCTATCTATCTATCTATCTATCTATCTATCTATCTATATACAGTATATCACAAAAGTGAGTACACCCCTCACATTTTTGGAAATATTTTATTATATCTTTTCATGTGACAACACTGAAGAAATGACACTTTTCTACAATGTAAAGTAGTGATTGTACAGCTTGTATAACAGTGGAAATTTGCTGTCCCTTCAAAATAACTCAACACACAGACAATAATGTCTAAGCCGCTGGCAACAAAAGTAAGTGCACCCCTAAGTGAAAATTGGGCCCAAAGTGTCAATATTTTGTGTGCCCGCCATCATTTTCCAGCACTGCCTAAACCCTCTTGGGCATGGAGTTCACCAGATCTTTACAGGATGCCACTGGAGTCCTCTTCCACTCCTCCATGACGACATCACAGAGCTGGTGGATGTTAGAGACCTTGCGCTCCTCCTCCGTCCATATGAGGATGCCCCACAGATGCTCAATAGGGTTTAGGTCTGGAGGCATGCTTGGCCAATCCATCACCTTTACCCTCAACTTCTTTGGCAAAGCAGTGGTCGTCTTGGAGGTGTGTTTGGGGTCGTTATGTTGGAATACTGCCCTGTGGCCCAGTCTCCAAAGGGAGGGGATCATGCTCTGCTTCAGTATGTCACAGTAAAGGTTGGCATTCATGGTTCCCTCAATGAACTGTAGCTCCCCAGTGCCGACAACACTCATGCAGCCCCAGACCATGACACTCCCACCACCATGCTTGACTGTTGGTACACTTGTCTTTGTACTCCTCACCTGGTTGTCGCCACACACGCTTTACACCATCTGAACCAAATAAGTTTAGCTTGGTCTCATCAGACCACAGGACATGGTTCCAGTAATCCATGTCCGTAGTCTGCTTGTTTTCAGCAAACTTTTAGCAGGCTTTCTTGCACATTATCTTTAGAAGAGGCTTCCTTCTAAAAAGACAGCCATGCAGACCAATTTGATGCAGTGTGCGGCATATGGTCTGAGCACTGACAGGCTGACCCCTTCAACCTCCGCAGCAATGCTGGCAGCACTCATACATCTATTTCCCAAAGACAACCTCTGAGTACCACGCTGAGCATGTGTGCTCAACTTCTTTGGCCGACCATGGCGAGGTCTGTCCTGAGTGGAACCTGTCCTGTTAAACCGCTGTGTGGTCTTGACTACCGCGCTGCAGCTCAGTTTCAGGGTCTTGGCAATCTTCTCATAGCCTATCCCATAGTTTGTGGACACAATACCTTTTGCACAAACCAATCAATATATATTTTTTTTTTTAATATGTAATATAGCAAAACATTTTTAAATTTTTAGATTTTATTTTCTAAATTCATGCTTTGTGTTTTAAAGCGGAAAAAAAAAAAATAGGTAGATGTGAGCACAGATGAAATCACAAAATCACTGCAGGACATAAAGAATTAGCAGACGGCACTCCAGTTCACTTGTGCAGTATAATTCTCTGAATTTAACTTGATGAAAGAAGGAATCATCTGCTGTGTAGTTATTTGCACTAATCCTTTTCTGTTGAGGGATTACATCATCATTAATCATCTTTCTGCAGAAAACTTTTCTGTAAAATCCTTTCAATTGCAGGTAATTGGGATTTGCAGGTTATCACATGCTACTCTGTTCTTCATGTGCCAGTAAAATTTAAGCCATCCGACCTCCTTGGTGAAGAATCTGCAGCTTTAGGGCTTGCTGGTCTTACGAGTTCATCAAAATACAGTAAGAAGTTGGGGTTTGGTGGCTTTAAATAAAAATCTGCATTCTAAAAACCTAGTTAAAAAAATAAAATAAAAAAAAGTTGTTATTTATAAATGGTCATCTTGGCTAAGGAAGAAACTGAAGCATATGTGGAGAGCGTGTGAAAAGGTGAGCTTGGGTGTCAGAAACTGCAGCTGTACAGAAGTGGGTGCAGTATGTGTAGGCTGCACAGTCGCACAGGGCGCCATCTAGTGGGATAAATGCAAATATAGATATATAGTTTATATACCGGTGTGTGTGTGTGTGTGTGTGTGTATATATGTATGTGTGTGTGTATGTGTATATATATATATATATATATATATATATATATATATATATATATATATATATATATATATATATATATATATATATATAATATACATTTTTTTTTTATTTTTTTTATTTACTTCTTTTTCTTTTGTATCCAGACAGTTTTAACATTACATGTATTTTTATAGAGCTGACAGTTTGCCCAGCAATTTACAAATATTATACATACGAGTCCTTTCCCACAAGAAGCTTACAATCGAAGTTCCCTATCTCACATGCATATATACGCTACTAGGGACAATTTAGACAGGTGTCCTCTAACCTACCGGTATGCCTTTGGAGTGTGGCAGTGCACTGGAGTAAACCAACCCAAGCACAGGAAAAACATGCAATCTCCATACAGGTAGCAATGATTTTAAATTGGTCTTCAATCCAAAACCAAAAATTGAATATATTGCAGCTTGCCAATCATTAGATGTGGTGGCTGTATTCGTTCCCCCCCCCCCCCCCCACCCTCTTTTTTTCAGTTCTGGATCTTGCCAGTAACACACCCCCTGTATTAGTACGCCTCCACTCTGGATTAGGGAGCACATGGGGCACCTTTTGGACAGCAACATTGTCAGTCTGGGGAGTGTTGGATGGACTAGCAGATTTAGATACACTAACAAATTGAAGCCAAATGGTAGCTCACGCCACAGTTTCAGCAAAAGTTTTTTTCCTTCAGAATAAAGGTTTTACATGAATAAATACAAGCTGATCATTGTGGTAAAAGGTTTGTCTCATCCCTTTAACCGCTACATCTGTAGGATGACTTGTTCTGTTGGAAAACAAGACTTCCTGGCTAGATCACCAGATAAAAATAAGGAAAGAAAGGCTAAAAAATAAAACGAATGCAGTCATCACATTTAAGAATTGATAAGCTTCAGTATAGTAAATGGGGTTTATTGCCGCTTTAATGAAGAGAGAGCAGCGGAGATATTTAGTAATCCTTTAACCGTATTACAGTATGTAAGCAAAGAAGAATAAACTGATCACATTAATGAAATAGAACTGGTAAGACTGAAGTGTGTTATCAGAAGTAGGTTGTTCAAATGCTGTATTTAATTGTGATCAGAAAGGGTTGCAAAAAAGCTTTTGTGAGAGGCCCTTGATGGGGGCAAAGTTTCCAACATTGATAGCATACGTGTTGTATCAGCTATGGCTGGGTTTACAAGAATGGCATTTGGCAGGTGGCCCTGACCTATGCAAAACACCCCTTAAATGACTTCAATACTTTCTGAGTCTCTGATATGGAAAAATATAGAGATAATGAATTGGGATGCTTTTCTGTGCTAATTTTATATTGTGTTTTTATCAGGTCTGCAACTCAAAAGTATTTCAAACTAAGCACAGACAGGTCACCAGTGGCATCCCAATACTTCTGTAATTTACAGTGGCTCTGCCATAAGAGAACAGGTGGAATTCACCGATTTGATGCCATACATGTGCATACCTCCCAACATTTTGCGATGGGAATGAGGAACACCTACTAGCAAATGTATGCAGGCATAGGGCACGCCCCCTGCCAAACCCCCTTAAAGGAGAATTAACAAAAAAAGTTTAATTCAATCCACAAGGGACTTTTTTTTTCCCCACTACTATTTTTTTATATTCACTTTTAAAATGTACAAATGCAGCAATTTATAATTTGGATGAAAGGTTAACACTGGGAAACACTATTTTGAAAGATAAAAAGTGCATTTTATATACAACTTTATAGATCAGACCAAAATGAGGGACAAATGAGGAGGAATGAGGGGCAGAGGGACATTGCTCCAAATCAGGGACAGTTGGGAGCTATGCATGTGAGTGGCCAGTGCTTTACAGCATGCCAGCCTGAAAGCATACTGGAATGTCTAACCACTGCTGCCTAATGAGCTATATTGCTTACACCAGCACGTTCCCCCTATTTTCTTCAAAGCTGGTCCCTGGGGAAAAGGTCTCCCTTTGCATTGGGGCTGTGCCTGCACTGCAAGGGTTAGCTGCTTGTTTACATCTATGGGGAACCAGGCAAATCCGTTTTACTTAAAGTGGAACTTTAATCAGAAAATTATGTAAAACATTAAAAATAAGTACCTATACTGTTTAAAATCCAGTAATACATGGTCTCACCCCGCTCTGCACATGTTTAGTTGCTCTTTGTTTTTATACACTGTGCCGAATTTGTTGAGGTAGAGGTTGATCGCCCAAGGATTTACTGCTGTTCAGGAGCTCTGGACTTCAGCAAAATGGCAGCCTCCAGCAAGAAGAAACAGGAGCGATGCTGGAGGCAATTTACAGCACACAATAATTTTGGGAGCAAAATTATTAATGTGAAATATATGTTTCTTTGCTAAAGAACATTATTTTTATCAAGTTGTTATGGGTAAAATTCCACTTTAATAAAATTAAGTAAAGAATCGGTTGAACATGATAGGGAAGCTTCAACTGATGATTTTTCTAATTTAGTATATAATTAAACAAACTGGCAATTGAGTATTCTGTTCAATGGATTCTTTCCTTCATTTTGTTTACTCATTTCTGGTTAGGAATTGCTTGTGTGCCTGCTTAAGCTTAATTATCACATGTGCCCTCAATTATTATATATTTTTTACTTTTATTACTTATTGTTGATCATTTTTACTTAACTGATCCTCCACTCTTGCAGTCTCCTCCATGATGCTAGACTGGTCCCTATAGCGCAGTGTTTCTCAACCTTCTAGTGCTGTGACCCCTTGATAAAATTTCCCAAGTTGTGGGGACCCCTAACAGTAAAATAATTTTTGTAGTGTGGGTTGTCAGCACCCAAGGCAAGACAAGTATTTTGCGCCCCTAACCCACAGATATTTAGCGCTACCTTTTTAATGACAACTATAAGCACAGGTAATGTAACTCACTGTGTCTCCGGCTTCACTGTGTCTCCGACTTTGTGGTGTCTCGTAGCAGTGACACCTATGCCAAAATCAGGAGATAGGGTCTCCTCCAGCACCTCCCACTTCACATTCCTCACCAGTCACCTGACCTCTAGTCTTTGAATGGGCGCCTGCAAAGGCTGAGTGGGTGGCTGCGGGCTCCAGGAACAGCCCAGCTGGGCGACCAAAGGCTACAGGGATAGCCCTGCTGGGTGGCCACAAAAAAGCTGGGAGAGTGGTGTGAGCTTCAAACACAGCTCAGGTTTCGGTGACCCCTGGCAAATCATCATTCGACCCCCAAGGGGGTCCCGACCCCCAGGTTGAGAACCACTGCTATAGTGTCTTCTCCCCTGAACTCTGGCTGTTGGATGCCCCTGACATCATCAAGATGCTGAGGCACAGTCTACTGCTTGAGCATGGGGGGAGTGCCATTTTCCAGGGGAGTGGAGGATCAGGTAAGTAAAACTGCTTTTACTGTCCTCTAGACCAGTGGTCATCAACCCTGTCCTCAGGGCCCACTAACAGGCCAGGTTTTATGTATTACCTTGGGGAGATGCAGACTAGAATACTGCAGTCACTGAGCAGCAAATGATATCACCTGTGATGTATTTCAGTTATCTTGCAAACCTGGCCTGTTAGTGGGCCCTGAGGACGGGGTTGATGACCACTGCTCTAGACCAGTGGTCTCCAAACTGCGGCCCAAGGGCTACAGCCCTTTGCTTCCCTCTTTCCGGCCCCTGGGGCACTATTCCTCCCAAAGATATGAGACACTATTCTGCCACCTGACACCAACAATGGGGCACTATTTCACCCACTGTCACCAAAAATAGGATACTATTCCTCCCGATGATACCATTGATGAGGTACTATTCCTCCTAATACCAAATGTGGCAATGTTTACTCCAACTAATGCCAGGAAAGTTTACACTCCTGCTGGCCAATGTCTGGCCCTCCTAGAGTCTAAAGAACGCGCCCTTTGTTTAGACTATTTGGAGACTCCTGCTCTAAACAAAACAAGCATTTAATCCTAGCAGTCCGTGAAGCAGCCATCCTACAAGAGAGGATTTTTTCCAGGGTTTAGTTCTAATATGAGAGCCGTGTGACTGCAGGTAGAACATTGGATGCTCTTCAGGTACAAATGTCAACCCAACCTACAGTAAGCGATTAGGCTCAATTTGATTGCCTTAGTACTGACTTTGCTACGTAACTTGGGGAATGATTGCTTCTATCGGGGCCTTGCGGCACAATAATTTTCCTGCTTGAAAATATCGGTAATGCCATAAGCTAGGGCTGTCTAAAATGCTGGCTATTGACACAGATTTACCTCTCCGAGATAAAAACGAGCATAGTCTATTGTTGTTTGAATTGGAGGTATTCCAGTGGCTCAGCTGAAGAAAATATGTAGGTTAAAGAAAGGAGCGAGCTGATACTCAGCAGTATTAAGATGCAGCACACTCCAGGCACCACTAATAAACGCTGAGTGAGGCGAATCTAGACAAAGGATTTCCAGATAATGATGTCGCTGGAAGTAAACATTTCTAAACTTACTTCCTAGCAACTATCATTCTGAGGCGTTGAAAGAGGAGTCTTTTTTTGGCAGATGTATAACAGAGTTCCTGCTGCCTGTGACAAAGGCCCAGTCTAGAGTGAGGCTGTGCGAACATTAGTTGCCAGGCAGAATTTCCAGCAGTGACACACAAATGGGTAGTATGCATGCCAGGCATACAAAATCTTCATGACGGCTCCAGGTGAACACAGATCTCATAAAAAGATAAGCCGCGGTGCTCCTCCGAAAATGCGCCTGCTTTTTTTTTTTTCTTGTTGAGATAAGCTGACTGTTTCTAAGGCTACTTTCTGCAAATGATGATGGGTGTATCGGATTCGATTGTGGATTTTACTTATAGAATAAAGAAAACTCTTCTAGATCTTGGATTGTACAGAATATTTCCCATAGCTTTTGTTTTTTTATATTCTATATTGTTCCTTGGCAAAGTACATATGTTTATATGCAGGGCTGTGCCGAGGGCGATTGCCTCCCAAGGTGACTTTTTTGCCACCCCTCTTTGACTGATAGGACATTGGCACAGCAACCAATGAAGTTGCACATCATTGGTTGCCATTAAATATAAGCGTGGGCATCCTCCAAGCTGTTTTCTAACCCAAATTCTAAACTGGGGCTTTTTGTTTTTTCAGTAAACGGCAGGGTGGGGAATGATCCTGCCCACAGCTCAATGGAGCACAAGTTTGGATTATAGAGGAGTTCAGAAGATGACCAAGCTCATCTCTAGTTGCAGTGATCCACCAGCATTTATTGAAGCACAGCTTTGCAGCTTCATTTGTTGCTAGGATGCTGGCAGCTGGGGCCACACAGCATCTTTGGTTGCTGGGATGCTGCAGGTGGCTGATTATGGTGCATGTGTTCCAATGACACTGTGCAGCCCAAGGGTTGCACATACACAGGCATAGATACTGTGCCCAGTAAGGACATTTCAGCCTCGGTGCCACCACCCAACCAAGTGCTGTCTGAGATGGCTACCTCCGTTTTCCTCATTGTCAGCCCTGTTTATATTATAGTTTACTGTAAAGAATTTAGATTTATGTATGGGCAGGATGGTTGTACAGAAGTCGATCTAACAATCAACTTCTGTACAACCAGCCTGTAGTGTTTTTCCTGAATAATTGGTGCCACAGGCTATAACCAGCAAATCTGATCAGTGTATTCTGACAATTGGGAAGTCTCCCCATCATCAGAAGACCATAGCTCAGGGGTAAGGATCCCGGGGTGGAACAAAATTTAAAGAAAAATTATTAATGTATGGCCAGCTTAAATCTATAGTTGTTTATTAGATCAGGCCATTTTCAATGAGAATGGAGAACAATCCTAAGGCCCCATGCACACGAGACGCTGCTAAACTCGAGTTCAGAGGCATTTGGGCATTTTTTTCAACTGCCCCTGAACACATTTAATGTTATCCTATGTGTCCATACACATAATCACGTTTTTTGGCGTTTCAAAGCAGTTGGGTTTAGGGCCGTTTTTCCAAACCCAAAATTTTGGGTTCAGACGCTTTCAGCTTTTGCGTTTTAGACGCAAATCGCGGTACCGGCGTTTTGCCGCGATTTCGTTTATAGGCGTTTTTAAAGGTGACCTATTTTTTTACATTAGAAATCTCAAAAATGATGGCAAATGATGAAAAACCATAAAAAAAACATAAAAATGTAATTGCTTGCATTGCATTGTGGACAATCCACAACTTGTGGCAGGTGACGTGGCCAGTGGACAATCCACAACTTGTGGCAGGTGACATGGCCAGGTGACGTGGCAAGTGGACAATCCACAACTTGTGGTTGGTGACGTGGCCAGGTGATGTGGCAGGTGACGTGGCCAGTGGACAATCCACAACTTGTGGCAGGTAACATGGCCAGGTGACATGGCAAGTGGACAATCCACAACTTGTGGCAGGTGACGTGGTCAGGTGACATGGCAGGTGACGTGGCCAGGTGACGTGGCCAGTGGACAATCCACAACTTGTGGCAGGTGACGTGGCCAGGTGATTTGGCAAGTGCATAATCCACTTGTGGCAGGTGACGTGGCAAGAGGACAATCCACAACTTGTGGCAGGTGTCGTGGTCAGGTGACGTGGCAAGTGGACAATCCACAACTTGTGGCAGGTGACGTGGCCAGTTGATGTGGCAGGTGATGTGGCCAGTGGACAATCCACAACTTGTGGCAGGTGACGTGGCCAGGTGACATGGCAAGTGTACAATCCACAACTTGTGGCAGGTGACGTGGCCAGGTGACATGGCAGGTGACATGGCAGGTGACGTGGCCAGGTGACGTGGCCAGTGGACAATCCACAACTTGTGGCAGGTGGCGTGGCCAGGTGACGTGGCAGATGACGTGGCAAGTGGACAATTCACAACTTGGCAGGTGACGTGGCAAGTGACACGCTAAATACACGTACACTGCTGCTCTCTCAGCTGCTCTGGTCTCACAAAATAGCTGAAATGGTTAAATAATACTGTTTTTTGAGCTTAGGGAGGGTCTTATGATGTTTCTTAACCAAATGCTTATAAACGCAAACGCGGTAAAACGCCGCGAAATTCACGGCAAAAACGGGCGTTTTAAACGCCGGTTTTTGCGTTTGAAAACTTGTGTTTAGATGAGTTTGCATTTGCTTCTCGTGTGCATGGGGCCTAAGACTCTGTGCATCAGTAATGCTGTATGAGTCAGTAGTAAATGGTTTGGCAGCATTCCATGATCCAGGATGGTTTTGAAGGCCAGATCCTGCAGTCATCCCTCTGACCAGACTCTTTTTATTGCTGACCAAATAGAAAAAGATTACTCGTGGATATTCTCTTGCCTAAGAAACCACATAAAAGGTAGACACATTATAGAAGATCATAACATGTTCTATACATGTCTGTACATCTCTACATGATCTTCTCCTATACAGCTTTACCGTTTATAATGAAATGAACATACATTTGATTTTGCACAACTTCATTTTTTACGGGGTGCTTAAATTCATTTGCAACAAGTTTGCGGATATATTTACCCAATGTACACTTTCCGGTGACCATGTTTGGGAGAATGCATGTGTTGGGTTCTCCTGGGATTGATAGGTGACTGTTATTAAAGCAGATCTTCACTGCATCTGAGCATCCAAAACCAAAAACACCATTTAATATATTTTTAATATTCAAAGCAAACTCCCCCATCCATGTCTTCATGCTTGGTTTTCTCGAGAAATCACTTTGAAAAACACCCCCTAGCATTTATGGCTGTTGTCATCTTGAGTAAGGGCAAATGATTCATGTAGCATTTACTTCCTGGAATCCATCTGTCCCTAGCTCATGCATGCAGACAGAAGGGTGTGCCTAGCTGAGAAAACCCCTCTTCCCCTTCACTGAAGGCTCCTGGGATATATGATATAATTTGCCTAGGCAAGAAAGCAGGAAGTAACTGAAGAAATATATATTAAAAAAAACAAGTGAATACAACCTACTTACCTATCTATTTACTATTGTAAGCAGCATGATGATTACAAATGGTGTTGATTGGGAGAGAAATTCCACTTTAAAGAGTTTATGGGCAAAATAAAAACCAACAATTTTCAGTACATGCACATTTCCCCTTGTTTTATTTCTTTAAAAGCAATGCAAGTACAGAAAATACCTGTTGAGCTTGTAACTTATTGGTTAAGCTGACAACCTAGTGCCTTTGCTGCACTGAAATCCCAAGCAAGGTTATCAGTTCTGCCCTTGGTTCTCTCCTAGCCAACTTCAAAATGCACTCCCCCTTAAAAAGTCACTAGCTGATGCAACATGGGATTGATGCATTTCTCTTTACAGATGGTTTTCACTGTGTGTCCTTTCGATATAGCCTGTGATGTTGTGGCAGTCACTTTTAATAAGCTTGCTAAGCTATTTTTCATCTGTGCAGAAAATACAACACAACAATGTGCTTGCATAATGAGAAATCCCATTGGCTCACGCACATCTTGCTTGCTTCCATAAGAATTACTCAATTGTTTCTATGGAGTCAGAGAGTGGTGGCATAGAAAATCTGAATACCCAGCAAATGTTGGACGTCCATCTGATTTGAGAATTTGGAAAAACGTACAGACCTTAGTCAGAGGAAGACAGGTTGGAATTGTATAAACCCTCCAGGGCCCCATGAATGACTACAATCTACAAGTGTGGAAGTGAAATCCATCAGATGTCTTTGGTTAAACACTTGGAAGGCTGCATTCACACCTGAGCGTTATCAGCTAGTAAAACACTCATCTTAAAAGTTCCAAAATGCCCAACAAGCAAAATCCCATTGATTTCAGTGGCACCTGTTCACATCTGGGCGTTCTGTCACCTGAAGCAAAACGCCTGACGCTCAAAAAAGTACATGAGCTTCTTTTTTGGCAGATTACAGGCATTTTACTGCTTTTATATTGGTGACCTTTTAACATTGAAACCACCTGCAAAACTCTGCAAAAATGCCTGAAAATTATCCACTCAGGTGTGAATGCAGCCTTAATGCTAGCTATACGTGTGTAGATTTTTCTCATTTAGCCTGTGGGCTGAACGAGGAAATCCATGCTAAACAGCAAGGATGGCGCAATCTCCCCTGATGGCACAAACAGTGACTGCATCTGATTGGATATAGTCACTGTTCCCGCAACAGTTTTCCACCTGTCACCATTTATTTTTGTGCTGAAGTTCATCAAACCGGGTGGGTCCAATAGGATCACCCGTGGTTCAAAAAGTAAACTTTGATCACTCAAGTTTTTATTTTGTCTCGCATGTTAGTGTGCAGTGACACATATTGCAAATAACACCCGAACATACTTTAACATTGCTTTTTGTTGCAGCTAACCACAATGCACATTAACACACTACAATGCATTATGGTGCACAGCGTATATACCTTTTTTGCAACATATTCAAATCAGTGGGCTTCCTTATGCACCACAGCAGTGTAAATCCTACTCAAGTTTACATGCTACTTAAAGCGGTGGTTCCCCTAAAAATAAAGTTTTGACATTGCATTTGCTATAATAATTACAGTTAGAATCGGCTGGTTTTATGTAAAAAATACCTCCGTACGTAGCGTTTGTATTATTCCTTCCCACCGCCACTTCCGGGTACGATGCTGGCGGTGGGCATTCCTTATTGATGGACAGGCATCCGACCGACGCATCCATCGCGTCACGAGATGCCGAAAGAAGCCGAACGTCGGTGCGGCTCTATACGGCGCATGCGCACCGACTATCGGCTTCTTTTGGCATCTCGTGACGCGATGGATGCGTCGGTCGGATGCCTGTCCATCAATAAGGAACGCCCACCGCCAGCATCGTACCCAGAAGTGGCGGTGGGAAGGAATAATACAAACGCTACGTACGGAGGTATTTTTTACATAAAACCAGCCGATTCTAACTGTAATTATTATAGCAAATGCAATGTCAAAACTTTATTTTTAGGGGAACCACCCCTTTAACCCTTTTTCTGCCAGGCCTTGCGCTCCACTTTTAAACTCAAGTAGGCAGACTATTTCTGCAGTTTTTCCATTGTTTTCTTATTTTTCGCTTACAGCTTTCAGGGTTTATAAATGACCCCTAAATGATTGTGAAAGCATGCGACCAGTAGAATAAAAAGAAGGTACTACCGATTTTTAAGGCTCTGTGATATTTGCGCAAATGTGTATTAAAACAATATTTATACATTTTTGCTAAAAATACACTAAAATCATTATTAGCAGATACAAAACACAGCAAATTGTACTAAATTCCCACAAGGTATGAAAGCTAAATCTGTATTGAGTTCATAATTAACAAATATTTGTACATTTTAAATTGCACCTTTTTGTGAAAATGGAAGGTGCACAAAAACTGTAAATCAAATTTCTCCAAAAATCTGGAGGTGTTCATTTTTCACTTTCAGCTTTCAGAGTTTGTAAAAGATCCACATAAACCATACAGTTTCTGAAAGCATATAACCATGAGAATAAGGTGTTACTGATTTTTTTTATGCCCTGCAGTAGTTGTGCAAATGTTTATCAAATCAAATTTTTCACTAAACAAGCCTAAGAACTGTTATTCGCATACATAAACACAACATAACTTGCTCAATTCCTACTAAGGCCTCGTCCAATGGGGTGTACTAAAGTGTACGCCCATGGAGGGCCATGTTTACCCACACAGGTGTTCTGTGTATCCCAGTGCAGACATTCCCATTCATTTTAATTGGCACATAGCGTTTGCTAGGACAGAACTGCTGCTCCCCATCTGATTTTCGTGCGAGTATAGAGTGTAGATGCATGGCCACAAATGCAACCACACGGATGGCATGTTGGGGAATGGAACACCTGTGCAGCTGCTGTGCCCCAACTGACATGAATGGGACAGCCTGCACAGGGATGCATTGAACACCTCGGCATTCCCCTGCAGCCGCTGTGTCCCTAATGAGAGCTATCGTTTTTTTTTTAGCAGAGTCTGCGTACAGCGTATGGACCTGGCAGCACAAGGGTTAAAGTCAGTATGTACATTCATTTTGTTGCATTTTCAGGCACAGACAAAAGAGCTAAAGAGAAAATCTGTTACTTTCACTAGGGCTCATTCTCACCAACACATTGCACTTAAGTTGGTTCATAAAATGTCTGCATGATGCAGTTTTGGTGTTGACCTGGGTTTGCCCATACAAGTTGACATTCTTTAAAAATGCAACCGGTTTTCAAATGTGTGTTCACGAATGTAAACACACAGCAAGTTAATGCATGCATTTCAAGCCATCAGTTTTTATATGCAAACTTGATACCTAGCGCACTCCCAAACAATATGCATGCTCTGACCTTTTTGCATTATTACATTATGCTTATTGATATTACAGTTGGTATAAAAACAGAGCAGGGGAAAGTTTCCCCTGTGACATGTTATCTAATATTTGTATTTCCTGGTAAAGATCTGCATAGTTGCATAGTTCCATGTATCTGGTAAATAGAAGAATAACTTTCTTAGATGGTAATGCTATTTTTTTTATTTTGTTTTTCTATTGGCTTATATTAATCTACATTTTAAACACGTACAAGTGTATTTGTTTTACAATGAATTGTTTGATTAGTGGTTTTAGTTTGGGTTTCAGTTATTTTTTTTAATGCAACAACTGGCTCGAAGGTGATAAAACGTTATTAGCCCTCTGAAACACCTACCAGTGTCTCGGTTTCATAAAAACAGACTTGTGGACTGCTGGGAATAAATGTCTGAGAACAGAATGAGTAGGATACGTACTGTATATTGCAGGCAGATCTTATTAAGAATCCTTCACACTTGACCGACAAGAGCTACAGTTCTGATCCGACTGACTCACCCCGCTTCTGGAAATTTTGCCCTTCTCTTATTTCTTTTGTCTAATTCTGAAAAGGTGAATTGAAGGACACATCAACTAAGGTAACATTTCTAATGGCAACTGGTTGCTTGAGCTAATGCCGAATAAAAATTTCACTGAAGTATTTGAATTATAATACAGACCCCCTTTTGCATATGGGAAGTCACGTTGAAATTTCATAGGTTCAGCTTTCTGACCTTGTTCAGGTTGGCAGATAAAAAAATAAATAAAAGCTTCACTAAATATATGGCACCTCATAATAGTAATAATCTACCATCCCTACAATTTTTACGTTGGCGTGGAACCTAACTGTGCCTGAGCACCACAAACCCAAAACACTATCTAATTTATTTTCACTGTTTAAAGTCGAGTCCAATTCATAAAAGAAAAAGATTTATGTTGTAAAAAAAAAAAAAAAATGTGCCAGTAAATATTGCTTTAAAAACTCTGAAGTTCAATTCACAAACAAACCAGAGAGTAAAAAACATGCAATATATATCACCAGGATTTCGCTGGTGGTATCGCATGCGGTATTTGTCAAACAGTGTGGGGGTCGAGGGGACCCCCGCACTGTTTTTTGACAAATAGCCGGTTGCTAAGGAGTGGGCCAGGAAGGCGGCTGTCTCGTCCTTAACAACGGATGACCCCAATATACCTTACTATGTAAGACCAGTAGCATACAAATTATGAATAGTTAATACTGCTTAAAAGTTTAATTCCAATTTACGGAAAAAGATGATATCGTTGCACCTAAGCAAGAGGGGGAGCACTTTGGTTCCACATTGGGGTATGTTTTATAAGGCCATTGTCAGATGGCTAGACCCTTGGAAAAAACCTACTATTGAGGGTACAAGAAAATCTTTGTTCCCGAGCGCATATAGTACATTTCTGATTGAAACATGAGTCATTTGCGAATTCATTACGAACTTGCTATATAGCTAAGGTGAGTTTAGCCAAAAAGGTAGAGAGCTGCTTAAGAAGAAAGTACCAGTATTTGTACCTTTTTTAGATCTGGTCCTGTTGGAGGCTCTTGCGGGGTCCTCTGTTGTCTACATCTGGACATTTCTGAGTATCAAATTTTACTAGTAAGATCTTCATGGTTCTACTATTGTGGAATGCAAGGACACTTATTTATTACGAGTACTTGTATAGCACCATCAATTTCTGCAGCGCTTTACACTTATTGACACTGCTTTAAATAATTTTAACTTTTTTTTTCCGTTTTGTATTTCTCAAACCTATCCTCATGTCCTACCAAAAATAAATGCTGGTCATATACAGTACCTGGGCTGTAGGCTTCCATTGCTAGTCTCTTCTTGTGAATTCGCAATTTGATTGGCTATCATGCTGATCAAAGGGCACAGAGAGAGAACTGCTGATCTGGAACAAGTATGCAGATCCAGGTCGGTATTCTGACGTTCGAGACAGCCAGGAAACTTGTAGTTTCAAAAGGAGATCAGGAATAGCAGCCCAGTATTTATCTCAGAAGATGTTTAATTTTAGCTGTAAACTCTCGGTCACATGGGTGTCATGCGATTTGATGGCTTCCAACTGCATGACAATTCGCACCTTATTATCAGCAATGAAAGCGGAGTCGCACCGATTTAGAAAGTAGTTCTTGCACTACTTTTTTGCAAGTTTAGGTGCAACTTGCATAGATATGAGATGCCCAGATGTCTTCCAAGTCACACTTGAAGTCGAAAATAAAAATTTGACACCAACAAGTGGAACATATAAAATGGCAGCAAGCGTTTTTCTTCTGTGGGCAACACCTTGTTACTTTTTGCATCACTGTTAATACTTGATGGGTAGTTGAGCCCCATCCAGTAAAATCAAACAGAATGGCACAGTTGTGTTTTATTGCGACTCCCAAACACTGTGTCTAGTGTTAGGGAGCCTTAGTGAATGATCCTTCCTGCTGCTCTGTGGTTTCCCTGCAGCACAGTGCACCCGTGGCTTTTGTGTGGGTTACCAGCTCTTTCCTATAGACTTCTATTTAGATCAGGTGGTTTTTTGGTGCGTTTTCTGTAGGTGCAGCAAAAGTGCAGTCTATGGGAATGTACAGGTAACCCACACAAAAACCATGGGTGCACTGCAGGGAAACCATACCAGAGCTGTTGGACGAATGTGCTAATTATGAAACCAACGTTTTCATCCCAATTGACTGTCTGACATCTGATCATTTGGAAATAGATAATAACGTAAAGCATAGTTCCCTTTAAGTAGAAGTTCAAAGACTAGAATTTTTTTTTTTTATGCTGGAGGGACATCATAACATTTTGTAACCATAAGCCCAAGGTCATTTCTGGCTACATATTTAAAAATCACTGAAAGGCTTCATTGTTTGTTTAGTTAATATTTCATTACATGTTAAAATCCTCCCTGCATAACAGTTTATGGTGCACTAGATATTAATTGTGCTGACATGAGTAATGATATCAGAAGTTGCTCAGTTCACGGTGATGAAATGCGAGCAGAGGATGGGACAAATGTGTTTTATTATCCCTAATGGAAGTGCCTGCTTAATCCGTTTGCTTGCAGCAGTGCACAATGTGTTAAGCCTCCGTCACCTTAACACCAGACATTTAATGACATTGCAGTGTCGAAGAGGATGCATGCTCCTTTTTCAACTGATTTGCTGACTCTATATTAAATATGAAGTCTAATCTGCTAATATTTTACCTTTCCATTTAGTCTTTCAATATATACCTTATTTTAGACCCAATTACATCATCACAGGATCTCTGTGCTTTTTTTTTGTGCATTGCCGGCAGATCATGGTTGGTGCGGAGTATCCAGCAGAGTGCTGTACAGCTGTGGCCAAAGGTTTTGAGAATGACACAAATATCATTTTTCACAAAGTCTGCTGCCTCCGTTTTTATGATGGCAATTTGCATATACTCCAGAATGTTATGAAGAGTGATCAGACGAACTGCAATTGATTGCAAAGTTCCTCTTTCTCATTAAAACAAACTTAATCCCATAAATCCCATCATTTCCACTGCAATTGTGTAGAAGGCTTCAGGGCACCCAAGAAAGTCCAGCAAGTGCCATTTCCGTATCCTACAGTTGATTCAGCTGAGGGATTGGGGTGCCACCAGTGCAAAGCTTGCTCAGGAATGGCAGCAGACAGGTGTGAGTGCATTTGCACGCATAGTGAGGAGAAAACTTTTGAGGGTGTCAAGAATGGCAGCAAAGAACAGCCTCCCCCGTTTTACTCCCCCTGAGCCTGTTCGTTCCCACACTGGAGATGCGTTCACCCTCTCTGCCTGTTGTCTCGACTCTTGATTGGATAGATTGAAAGCAGTGCAGCCATTGGCTCCCGCTGCTGTTAATCAAATCCAATGATCTGGGGGGTAGGGCTGAGTCCGGCATTCTGTGTCAATGGATGCAAAAGCTGTACTCGGGAGCATGCCCGTACGGTGATCCCAGAAAGAAGCGCTTCTCCTAGGTGGTTTCCCGATGCAGGGAGGAGCCGTGAGCTCTGTTGGGGGACCCCAGAAGAGGAGCATCGGGGCCAGTCTTTACAAAACAAACTGCACAGTGGAGGTAAGTATGATATGTTTGTATTAAGAAAAAAAAAACACGAGGGTTTAGTAACCCTTTAACCACTTCCCATCCGTGCTATAGCCGAATGACGGCTACAGCGCAGACCTGAATTGCCGGGACGCCATCAATAGACGTCCTCCCGTGCTCGAGCGGCCTGCACGCCCCCTGCAGGGCGCGCGGCTCCGCTGTGTGATCAGCGAGTCTAGAAGACTCGCTGGATCACAGATCAGAGTAAAGGGTCGATCCCATCCCCTTACCACATGATGAGCTGTCAGCCAATCATGTGATGTAAACATAGCCGGTAAATTGGCTATTTTTCCTTCTTACGCTGATAGCGTGAGGAGGGAAAAAAAGCCGATGACCGGCAGAAGACAGCGGGACATCGGTTCCGATCAGGGTAAATGTGTGTCATCTGTGTAAATGTGTACCACCTGTCAGTGCCACCTATCAGTTCCCACAGTGCTGCCCATCATTGTCACCTACCAGTGCCTGTCATTGTCACCTACCTGTGTCACCTATCGGTTCCGCCTTATCTGTCCCCATCAGTGGCGCCTTATCTGTGCCTATCAGTGCCCACCAGGGTAGCCTATCGGTGCCCATCAGTGCCGCCTCATCAGCGCAGATCAATGAAGGAGAAAAATTACCTGTTTGCAAAAATGTTTAACAAAATATAAAAACATGTTGTTTTTTCTAAATCTTTTTTTTTGTTTGTTTACCATAAAATAAAAACCCTAGAGGTGATCAAATACCACCAAAAGAAAGCTCTGTGGGGATAAAAATGTCATTTGGGTAAAGTGTTGTATGACCGCGCAATTGTCATTCAAAGTGCGTCAGCGCTGAAAGCTGAAAATTAGTCTGGGCAGAAGGGGGGTGTAAGTGCCCAGTAAGCAAGTGGTTAAAATACTTTCCATATTTTCTTGATGCCTTTCTCCTCTAGCCAGTGTTGTCTGCAGTCAGTTGTATCTGTAATATTTTATTTAAGATCATGATTTCCTCATTACAGGTCACTTTTACAGGTGCTTTTTTTCTGGCAGCCCCTTTTCTAAGTCCATTACTTAGTTCTTTATTTACCATGACAACAGTATTTAGTGAGCAATAAAGTGAATATATGGTAGAATTTGCTGCTGAAGCTGTCAGGTCATCCGTTAAAGCTTTTTCCCCACAGCCACTATTTGACACGTCTGTGTACAAGAGATGTCTTGAGTTGTTGCCGGTGCAGTCTAGTGTCTTATAGACTGGCTTGTCTTGTGTTATTCTTGGAAGCTGATTTTGTTCAGAAGACGGTTTAGATTATTTTATTATTGCAATGATTCTGTGGCAATTTGTCTGTAACATCAGGCATGGAAATGTTTTATATTTAGTTGGTTTTATATTTAGTTGTTTTGTGGCATGTAATGCTACAAATGATTATTTCTAATCTTCTCAAACTTTGACTAATAAAATAGACACATTTTTAATTGAAGCTTGTATAATGTTTATATTGATTATAATAATCTTCTTGTGCCTAGGTATTCCTTGAGACTTTTAGTTGTGTATGTTTTAAGTATGAGATCATCTAAGGCACTGCTTTCTGAACCTCTTCTGCTTCTTTAATCTTTAGGGCAGTGGTCCCCAACTTTTTCGGACCTCACAAACCACTAAACTCACAATTTTGAATTCACTAACATGAATTTGACATGCCTTATACACACAATTCTCTGGCACTCTGCTTCCCTCCCCCTGAATCACACTACTGCCTTATACACACAATTCTCTGGCTCTCTGCTTCCCTCTACCTGAATCACACTACTGCCTTCTACACACAATTCTCTTGCTCTCTGCTTCCCTCCCGTTGAATCACACTACTGCCTTATACACACACAATTATCTGGCTCTCTGCTTCCCTCCCCCTGAATCACACTACTGCCTTATACACACAATTATCTGGCTCTCTGCTTCCCTCCCCCTGAATCACACTACTGCCTTATACACACAATTCTCTGGCTCTCTGCTTCCCTTCCTCTGAATCACACTACTGCCTTATACACACAATTATCTGGCTCTCTGCTTCCCTCCCCCTGAATCACACTACTGCCTTATACACACAATTCTCTGGCTCTCTGCTTCCCTTCCCCTGAATCACACTACTGCCTTATACACACAATTATCTGTCTCTCTGCTTCCCTTCCCCTGAATCACACTACTGCCTTATACACACAATTCTCTGGCTCTCTGCTTCCCTCTACCTGAATCACACTACTGCCTTATACACACAATTCTCTGGCTCTCTGCTTCCCGTCCCCCTGAATCACACTACTGCCTTATACACACAATGCTCCGGCTCTCTTGCACCATCATTGGTGTTAGTGGAAGGAATGCTGCCCCATCGTTTGTCAGTGAGAGAAATAATGCCCTATCGTTGGTTTCAGATTGGACTTCACAGGTCAGCCCTTGCTTCCTACATGCATGAATAGGCATAGACCGCCTATGACCCTGTCACTGGTTTGCTTTTTTTTTTCCTTGGACCACTTTTGGTATATATAAAATAAAATGTCTGTGTGTACACACTCTTGCATGTGGATGCTTGTTATATCGGCATATTTTAATGCTCTTACATTGGGATGCTTTTTATGTAGGCATATTTTATTGCTGCTTATAACTCTGGAAAAAATATATTTGAGGTTCACTCACTAGATAGAGCCCTGCTTGTGGTTATCATAGGAGTGATGACTAGTAAACTGTTATAGTTGGCAGTGAGAACAGTACATTATTTATATCAAACATTTTTTTTGGAAAGGATCCAGTTATGTGTTATCCTGTAAATGAACCAACCAGTGTGAAGCTAGCATCTTTGCAGCCCCTCCATAGGGAAATAGTACTGGAGCTGACCTTAAGATGTTAGCATGGTTTGGCAAGGAGAAAACAGGCTTCATGTTTTGTCCTGTCTATTCCAAGTCAGCTGTCGCCCATTTGTAATATGAATGCCCTACACATACTGCATACAAAGCTCTTGCCCTGCAGTGAAAAACATGTTTTTCTCTTTTATACAGATAAACACATGACCCAGCAGTGCTTCGTACACTGGTCTCTCCTGTATGACTTCTCTCATGAAATGAGCACAGTTGACGTTTTGCGGTCAAAGGAAAAAAAAAAATCATTATTGATTTTCTTGGAAGTCTAATGGGTCCATTCATGGCTATGCTCTCCTAATCCGGTTTCCATGTGTTTTGCATGCATGAAAAAATAAAACTCATTGCCATTTATTGTGTTTCTTAATTATGTGTGTAGTTTGCTGTCAGTATTTCATAATATGCCATCTGTACATAAAAAGTTTGTAGTCTTACAGGGAAGAATGCAGGTTAGGTGTGCAGGTAAACACGAGTCTTCAGTTCAGGTGTGGGAGTGCATTTTGCCAAGTCTGGCAAACATCTTGACATCACTGCTGTTTTCCGCCTAGGGTCATCAAATCCATTTCATGGGAAGAATAGTCCATGTGTCTTACGAACGCATAGATCAGGTCTCAGGAGCGAGCACGCACCAGTGCCCCCCTAGCAAGCGGCTTACTATTGGGGGCACTGGTCAAGGGGGTGCGCCAACAGGGGACCCAAGAAGAGGAGGATTCGGACTGTTCTGTGCAGTCTGGTAAACATCTTGACATCACTGCTGTTCCGCCAGCTAGGGTCATCAAATCCATTTCATGCAATAAGCATCAATAGGGTTGATTCAAACTGGTGGTAAAACGATCAGTGCTGACTGCTTTTGTATTTGTTTCCATTCCTACCATTTGGGCAAGAGGTGCAACTTGCCCTGCCACCAGGGGTCAGGCTCATAACAGAAGTTCTTGCTACTCAGGAAGTAGCATAATTACCTCATTAATATTTTACTTTATTAAAGATATTTGTATACACTAATTTGTTTTTCTTTTTTAAATGAACATGCTATGTAGATGTATATGAATATGTTTAGTAATCAGTTTTAGTATGTAATTAGTTCTTCTAGTGTTACTGTTTACATTTCATGTGTGGACAGACTTATCACAGTGATCTATCACAACATGTTATACTCTAGAGAGAACAGTAAATAAAGACAACTGCTTCCAGGCACAGAAAGAAAGAGGCTGGTAGATAGTGAGTGATGTGTTTTACAGGCCATCGCTTTGAGTAGAAACCAAGTTCAGGATATATTAGAACAGTGCAATCATTCCTGTGGTGGTTCTGAAGGCTGAAGGTGTTTTTTTTTTTTTTTTAACCCTTATGCATTCTATGTATAAAGGTAAAAAACATGTGTGCAGCCCCCCTAAAGACATTCCTGAGCTCCATCTCAATCCAGTGATGTGCATGAGAGCTGCTGCTGTCCTGGTCCTCTGCATCCTCATTGGCTAAGGTGCAGCAGTAAGGAGGGACCAGTGGGTGGGGCTGAGTTTTGCATGTTTTATGGACACACCGAGCGGGGCTCAGGAGTGAGCATGCACAAGTGCCCCCATAGCAAATGGCTTACTATGTGGGAACTCCGCGGGAGGAAGAGCCCAGAGCGCTGGCAGTGGACTCGCAAAGAGGAGAATTGGGGCTGCTCAGTTCAGTTTACACTGCTATTCATTAACACAATTGAGTGGGCCTTTTTTAAATAGTGACAATTAAAGAATACACCGTTTTTTGTTTTTTTTTCTATAGCTCAGGTTAAAGGTGAACTAATCCTGACCATAGCCATCTGTAGATGGAGGAATCTGTTCATTTAATCAATGGCCAGCTTTATTCACAGCAGTCTCCCAACCCCTCTTGGCTGCTGCCCTTACCTGCTGTGATGACCATTTCCAGCCACTCATGCTAGTTTGTATAATGGTCTGATCATTTGAAAACGTCGCTACATAGCGAACATTATGATGATGCACAGCCTTTGGGGTTTTGTAGGGAAATTTTCAAACCACCATTACCAGTTGGCATTGACAGTAACCCCTATCTGATGTAAACCTCAGACATGAAATATGAGCAAAGCACATCCCTCTATTTTGTGTACTTGTCTCTATGCAGAGCACTAAAAAGTGTCACTTTTGTCGGCTTCGTTCCCCTTCTATCAGCAGGAATCGCTTCTGGCAAGTTTTCCTGACACCAAGAGAAAAATGGTGACAGGGGAAGGAGCTCCAGATAATTGACAACTTCAGCTCTTTTCCTGTGTGCTGTGTGAAGGTGTGTCCCTTCCCTCCAATCTGCTGTCAGAGCTCTACTCACTGAGCTCTGCAGAATGTAACTTCCGCTCTCTGCCCCCTTTTTCTGAACTTTCAGAAAAGCTTTAAAATTCTGTAGTTGGCTGTAGAGAAGAAAGAGATGCAGATAGACAGGCATGACTTATGTAAGAGGATTTGTTTCATCACTGGATATATGCAAGGGTTTACAAGCACTTTCACTTAAATGATTGAGTTTGACAAATCTATTTCATAAAATACTTGTGTTTTTTTTAATTCATACTTGCATATTAACAATGCTGATCACTTGCATCCAACTCCTGTCTACATGCATGCACTCCACCCATGGCTGCATTGCATTTCTCAATATATGTTATTAAATATGATTTATAGAAAGGTGTTGTAGTTCTAGCTGCAGTGCAGTAAAGTCCTAGTTCTAAGTTGTAGATTTTATTTGTAGAAGTAATTGTTGGATAAATTGTGGTATCTGTGATAACTGCATGGGTTTTTTCATCCAGTGTTTTTTTTTTTTTTTATCCAGGCCACAGTTTCCAGTCCTAGCTAGCCTGGCCACAGATCCCAGTCCTAGCTAGCCTGGCCACAGATCCCAGTCCTAGCTAGCCTGGCCACAGATCCCAGTCCTAGCTAGCCTGGCCACAGATCCCAGTCCTAGCTAGCCTGGCCACAGATCCCAGTCCTAGCTAGCCTGGCCACAGATCCCAGTCCTAGCTAGCCTGGCCACACTTCCCAGTCCTAGCTAGCCTGGCCACAGATCCCAGTCCTAGCTAGCCTGGCCACAGATCCCAGTCCTAGCTAGCCTGGCCACAGATCCCAGTCCTAGCTAGCCTGGCCACAGATCCCAGTCCTAGCTAGCCTGGCCACACTTCCCAGTCCTAGCTAGCCTGGCCACAGATCCCAGTCCTAGCTAGCCTGGCCACAGATCCCAGTCCTAGCTAGCCTGGCCACAGTACCACTCTCAATATACAAATCACAACCTGGCAACAGACAGCCATAGGCTTTCAAATGCCTTGACAATTTGAGTACAACTCTTAAACCTTCTGAATAGGAACCTTTTGCGCCAAGGCATTTTGAACGCTGTTGCTGTCTTTTTTGCTCATCTTTGAGCAAAGAGCTTTTTGATTTTGGACCTTGCTGTAATAGATTGTGGTTTGTATCTCTGGAATAGTGGAGATCATGTTGGATTTCTCAATGTCTGGTTTTTCAAATCACTTGGCTTTCATTTATAACATTGTATATTCACATCCTAACTTTTCCCATTAGCATCTGTCCATAATTGTCACTATAATAACTTGTATGCTTCAATTAAAACTCTGACTGGGCAGCACAGCGGCTAGGGTCATCGGTTTGAATTCCAACCACGACACTACCTTCCTGGAGTTTGCATGTTCTTCGTTTGCCTGCATGGGTTTCCTCTGGGTACTCTGTTTTTTCCTCCCACACTTATTTTTAATTTATCTTATGTATAATTTATTTTATATCAACTATGCCATTATTAAACAGAAAAAAATTAAAGTTGTTACATATATCCATTTTTTTTTTAGTAATTCATTATATTTTTTCAGTTTTTTTTAATCAATGCCCATGTTTTGTAGTATAAAATAAGATTACCTTTATCATTAAATTACATTTCAAATTGCTACAGTTGCTGTTAATAGATTGAAGGTAAATCTTACCATTATATTGATTTTTTGCCTTGTGGGTCCTGCTTGCGGTCATGTGCTGTATATTGTTGTCTCTGGCTGGCTGTGTGGGTGGGTTGAATCACTTTATTATTCATCGTTGGGCGGTATAGTGGGCGGGTTATTCAAATTTTAAACGAGTGCGCTCGTCCCGCTTTTTCTTTACTGCGCATGCGCGATGGATTCTGGGAAATGTAGTTTCCAGCATGACGGCGACGTCGCTCTCATGCACGAGCGCTGCGATTGAGGAAATGAAAGCAGGCAGACGAAGGTAAGACAGATGAAGCCATTAATCCACTGTCACTATTTTTCTAAAGAAATCAATTTACTATTAGTAGTTGGTACCATCCAGCAGTGCAATTCTAGCTGAATTTTTTTTTTTCCTTTAGTGATCCTTTAAAGATATGCTGGTAGGTTAATTGGATCCTGTCTAAATTGTCCCCAGTATGTGCATGTATGAATGTGAGTTAGGCTGGCCATAGATGGTTTGAAGCTTGGCCGTCTCGGCAGGAACCAGCAGATATTCAAACCATGTATGAGCAGGCTGAATGTACCAAGTTTATTGATCAACTTGGGTACAACCAGCCACCACATGGAAAGCCTCTTACCAGAGTGACAAGTATAAACCGCCTTAAAGAGGTATGGTCTCCGTCCGTGGGTTAAACACAGGATCCAGAAGCCCCAGGAATGAATCATCCAAACGAGGGATCGCTACCTCCTTCACAAAAGTGGTCCGTGGATCATAGATGACAAAAAACGGACCATAGCATAATACCATTTTTTAAACGTTTATTTTTTAAAAAAAAGTTGTACTTACAAACATTAATTCGTAAAAGCATGCAAAAAGATGCCGGCCAGCACTATAGGAGCCCTTCCTCCTTCACATCGAAAGCGGTGACGTCACTGTACGCCGTCCCAGATGCGTTTCGTCATAAGTTGACGTTTTCAATGGGGATGGGCAATACACTGACACACCGCAATAAATACAGACCTCGTTCTGACGTGCAAGGAAATGGCAAGAGAAAAACACCATCTTAACTATGCGAAAGATAGCAATTATGCCCACAGTGGCTCTGAAATGACTACCCACTTGGAGATAGTTATGCGCCATGCAACCAAGGAGCATGTTAATCACCAGAAAAAATGAAATTTAAATTAAAAACAAAAATGTATATAAATGGACACTAACCATTAGATTGAAAATAGAAAAAAACGGATCTCCGGGAGAAACCTATTTATAATCCTATACGACCAAAAATATTTACCCAAATGCCGGTAAGATGTCTTAATACCGTACCTATTACCTAGCGACCCCTAGTGGGAAAAATTACTAATCGCACCTATTGTGCAGCAATTAATAAATAAAGCACAAACCATAGGTTGAACTAAAGATTTATACTGTCGCACCAACAGCATATGTGTGATCATACAATGAGTTAGGCAACTAATAATACTAATATTAGTGACTAATACCAATATGTACATTAAACTATTAGTGACTAAATAACAACCAGCCTGCTGGATTTTACATGCAATTATCGCTAGCTGCTGGTATAGCTGCTAACAATAATAATGGGGAGAATACAATGGCTCCACAGGAGAGATTCTCCTGTCAACACTGTGTTAATGGGGGAATCAAGCAAATTTTTATCCTGCAACTCTATAAATACCTGTAATAAATACATTTTTGCTATACACTGTTCAAATATTTGAACAGTTAACGGGCAGGATGGATGTACCAAGTTGATCGATCAATCAATTTGCATACAACCAGCCTGCCAGATTCCCTTATGATTATCGCTAGCGGCTGGTATAACTTCCCACCGGGAGCAGACAGTGGCTGGTGGGAGGGATTCCCCTGTGAACACTGTTGGTTGCAGGAAATAAATTTTGCTCTGTGTATGGCTGGCTTAAGATCTTCTCAGGCCTTGTACTCGCCAGTTCTAGATGTAAGAGCAAGTCAGGCCCCTTTTTAACTGAACCAAAGGGATAATCGGTTTATGGAAGCTTTGAAAGTCATAAGGTGTAGACTTGACACTGTTGGGCCCCTTTTACAAGGACTGTCCGATCTGGTCTGCCTGTCAGTTTTTCAAGTGGACCTGACACCCGCCGCTATCCGATCCTGTCGTTCAAAAACAGAGGATGGTGATCCTATTTCCCTTCCGTTCAGCGGGTCGGATTGGATGGAAATGGCCAGGCGGCCTTTTTCCATCTGATTGCCCCCATAGATGAGAGTGGGACTGTGCTGACATGGACCTGTCCTCCGTCTGCTCAGCAGGGATCAGTGAAAACATCCCCCGCCGAGCAAGCGGATTCTGCTTAGCGGAGGCGCCCATGTGAAAGTGCCTTGGTGATATTTCTGGCAACCAATAATAGAGAATGCTAAGCACTTGGGCATGGCTCCTTATTGTGCAACACATTGTCAGTTCAAGCCTTGGGAGTCACCGGTGGGCCAAAGGAAAACGCATAAAGCACCCCATTTTAAAAGTTTATTCAAGAATAGTGATTACATGAAGCCATTTTATTATTTCATAGTTTTTTGGCTCCTTTTAAATTCATAATAACAGAAATCACCCAAATGGCCCTGATCAAACGTTTACATACCCTGGAATGTTTGGCCTTGGAACAGACACAGGTGGCGACACACACAGGTTAAAATGGCTATTAAAGGTAATTTCCCACATTTGTGGCTTTTTAAATCGCAATTAGTGTCTGTGTAAAAATAGTCAATGAGTTTGTTAGCTCTCACATAGATGCACTAGCAGGCTAGATACTAAGCCATGGGGAGCATAAATAGTGTACTTTTCATCATAGACCTGGTTTACTCCTCTCCAAATGTAGCATTTATGGTTGTGGCCAAAAAGCTCAATTTTGGTCTCATCACTCCAAATGACTTTGTGCCAGAAGGTTTGAGGCTTGTCTCTGTGCTGTTTGGCGTATTGTAAACGGGATACTTTGTGGCATTTGCGTAGTAATGGCTTTCTTCTGGCGATTTGACCATGCAGCCCATCTTTCTTCAAGTCCCTCCTTATTGTGCATCTTGAAACGACTCACCACATTGAGAGTCCTGTATTTCACCTGAAGTTATTTGTGGGGTTTTCTTTGCATCCCAAACAATTTTCCTGAAAGTTGTGGCTGAAATTTGAGTTGGTCTACCTGACCATGGTTTGGTTTCAACAGAACCCCTGATTTTCCACTTCTTGATTAGAGTTTGAACACTGCTGATTGTCATTCTCAATTCCTTGGCTATCTTGTTATATCCCTTTCCTGTTTTATACAGTTCAACTACCTTTTCCCGCAGATCCTTTGATAATTCTTTTGCTTTTCCCATGACTCAGAATCCAGAAAACGTCAGTGCAGCACTGGATGAAAGAAGGATCTGTCAGGAGTTCAGAAACTCATTGACCTTTTATACACGCATGCACGCGCGCACACACCCACACACACACTAATTACAAGCAAACAGATCACAGGTGAGGATGGTTACCTTTTAATAGCCATTTAAACCCCTTTGTGTCAACTTGTGTGCATGTTAGGCCAAAATCACCAGGTTATGTATACTTTTGGTCAGGGTCATTTGGGTAGTTTCTGTTGTGATTATGATTTAAAAGGAATAAACGCAGTCGATTGATAATAAATGGCTTCAGTCAAACGCTAGCCATGAGTGGAAGAAAATATTTTGTGTTATCATTCATATTATGTGAAAAATGGCCAAGAAAACATAAATTCTGCCAGGGTATGTAAACTTATGAGCACAACTGTATGTGTGTGTATGTGTATATGTGTGTGTGTGTGTGTGTGTGTGTGTGTGTGTGTGTGTGTGTGTGTGTGTGTGTATATATGTATATGTGTATGTATATTATTAGTGTGTACAGTGGGGATCGAAAGTTTGGGCACCCCAGGTAAAAATTTGTATTAATGTGCATAACGAAGCCAAGGAAAGATGGAAAAATCTCCAAAAGGCATCAAATTACAGATTAGACATTCTTATAATATGTCAAAAAAGTTAGATTTTATTTCCATCATTTACTCTTTCAAAATGACAGTAAACAAAAAAATGGTGTCTGAAAAAGTTTGGGCACCCTGCAGAGTTAATATCTTGTACTGCCCCCTTTGGCAAGTATCACAGCTTGTAAACGCTTTTTGTAGCCAGACAAGAGTCTTTCAATGTTGTTTGAGGTATCTTTGCCCATTCTTCCTTACAAAAGTCTTCAAGTTCTTTGAGATTTCTGGGCTGTCTGTCACGTACTGCTCTTTTAAGGTCTATCCATAGATTTTCAATTATGTTGAGGTCAGGAGATTGTGAAGGCCATGGCAAAACCTTCAGTTTACGCCTCTTGATGTAATCCCCCGTGGATTTTGAGCTGTGTTTAGGATCATTATCCATTTGTAGAAGCCATCCTCTCTTTAACTTCAGCTTTTTCACAGATGGCATCAAGTTACCATCTAAAATTTGCTGAAATTGTATTGAATCCATTTTTTCTTCTACTCGTGAAATGTTCCCTGTGCCACTGGCTGCAATACAACCCCAAAGCCTTATTAATCCACCCCCATGCTTAACAGTTGGACAGAGGTTCTTTTCATTAAATTCTGTGCCCTTTCTTCTCCAAACGTACCTTTGCTCATTCCGGCCAAAAAGTTTTATTTTAACCTCATCGGTCCACAGAACTTGTTTCCAAAATGCATCAGGCTTGTCTATATGTTCATTTGCAAAGTTCAAACGCTGATTTTTGTGGTGAGGACGTAGAAGAGGTTTTCTTCTGATGACTCTTCCATGAAGACCATATTTGTACAAGTATCTCTTTATAGTGGAATAGTGTACCACAACTCCAGTGTCTGCCAGATCTTTATGGAGAGATCATGCAGTCAAACGTGGGTTTTGAATTGCTTTTCTCACAATCCTGCGAGCTGTTCTGTCTGATATTTTTCTTGGTCTTCCAGAGCTTGCTTTAACTCCCACAGTTCCTGATGACTGCCATTTCTTAATTACATTCCAAACAGAGGATATTGACATCTGAAAACGCTTTGCTATCTTCTTATAGCCTTCACCAGCTTTGTGAGCGTCAACCATTTTCAGTTTCAGTTTTCTAGACAACTGCTTAGAAGAACCCATGGTGCTGATTTTTGGGGCAAGGTCAGATGAGTCTGGGCATTTAAAACCTTTGAGATTGACATCACCTGGTCTTCCCAGATGATGATTGAGAACAATTCATGACACTGGCAGGTCTCAGCTTTGCAAAGGGGGCAGTGCATGCTATAAATTCTGCAGGGTGCCCAAACTTTTGCAGACGCCATTTTTTTGTTTTCTGTAATTTTTAAAGTGTAAATGATGGAAATAAAATCTAACTTTTTTTGACATATTATACAGGGAGTGCAGAATTATTAGGCAAATGAGTATTTTGACCACATCATCCTCTTTATGCATGTTGTCTTACTCCAAGCTGTATAGGCTCGAAAGCCTACTACCAATTAAGCATATTAGGTGATGTGCATCTCTGTAATGAGAAGGGGTGTGGTCTAATGACATCAACACCCTATATCAGGTGTGCATAATTATTAGTCAACTTCCTTTCCTTTGGCAAAATGGGTCAAAAGAAGGACTTGACAGGCTCATAAAAGTCAAAAATAGTGAGATATCTTGCAGAGGGATGCAGCACTCTTAAAATTGCAAAGCTTCTGAAGCGTGATCATCGAACAATCAAGCGTTTCATTCAAAATAGTCAACAGGGTGGCAAGAAGCGTGTGGAAAAACCAAGGCGCAAAATAACTGCCCATGAACTGAGAAAAGTCAAGCGTGCAGCTGCCAAGATGCCACTTGCCACCAGTTTGGCCATATTTCAGAGCTGCAACATCACTGGAGTGCCCAAAAGCACAAGGTGTGCAATACTCAGAGACATGGCCAAGGTAAGAAAGGCTGAAAGACGACCACCACTGAACAAGACACACAAGCTGAAACGTCAAGACTGGGCCAAGAAATATCTCAAGACTGATTTTTCAAAGGTTTTATGGACTGATGAAATGAGAGTGAGTCTTGATGGGCCAGATGGATGGGCCCGTGGCTGGATTGGTAAAGGGCAGAGAGCTCCAGTCCGACTCAGACGCCAGCAAGGTGGAGGTGGAGTACTGGTTTGGGCTGGTATCATCAAAGATGAGCTTGTGGGGCCTTTTCGGGTTGAGGATGGAGTCAAGCTCAACTCCCAGTCCTACTGCCAGTTTCTGGAAGACACCTTCTTCAAGCTGTGTTACAGGAAGAAGTCTGCATCCTTCAAGAAAAACATGATTTTCATGCAGGACAATGCTCCATCACACGCGTCCAAGTACTCCACAGCGTGGCTGGCAAGAAAGGGTATAAAAGAAGAAAAACGAATGACATGGCCTCCTTGTTCACCTGATCTGAACCCCATTGAGAACCTGTGGTCCATCATCAAATGTGAGATTTACAAGGAGGGAAAACAGTACACCTCTCTGAACAGTGTCTGGGAGGCTGTGGTTGCTGCTGCACGCAATGTTGATGGTGAACAGATCAAAACACTGACAGAATCCATGGATGGCAGGCTTTTGAGTGTCCATGCAAAGAAAGGTGGCTATATTGGTCACTGATTTGTTTTTGTTTTGTTTTTGAATGTCAGAAATGTATATTTGTGAATGTTGAGATGTTATATTGGTTTCACTGGTAAAAATAAATAATTGAAATGGGTATATATTTTTTTTGTTGTTAGGTTGCCTAATAATTATGCACAGTAATAGTCACCTGCACACACAGATATCCCCCTAAAATAGCTAAAACTAAAAACAAACTAAAAACTACTTCCAAAAATATTCAGCTTTGATATTAATGAGTTTTTTGGGTTCATTGAGAACATGGTTGTTGTTCAATAATAAAATGAATCCTCAAAAATACAACTTGCCTAATAATTCTGCACTCCCTGTAAGAATGTCTAATCTGTAATTTGATGCCTTTTTGGAGATTTTTTCCTTGGCTTCGTTATGCACATTAATAAAAATTTGTACCTGGGGTGCCCAAACTTTCGATCCCCACTGTATATGTATAGATATAATATCTATAGACTGTTTTTGACCAGTATGGAAAAACCCAAAACATATATTCCAGATAAGATCACGTGAGTCATTAGTTCAAACTATACACGACTGATCAAGATCTGTAACTGGTTAACTAAAACTATACAAGCACTGACATTTGTTCAAGGCAGTGCAGACAGCTGTGCACATCATAGGCTTGATGAATTAGCTCATTTATCTCTATTTGCTCATGTTCACAGAGGTCATCCTGGGTTTCATACGTTTTTACTAGTACTGAACAGATTTGTTCAAATATGTATATATAGCTGGAAGGATTTTATCAAGCCATTTCTTCCACAGCGAAATTAAACATTTAGTCTTCTGGAAATAGACAAGCCCTACTGGAGTTTATTCAAGCAACTGTATTACAGTGTTCAGTCAGACAAAATAAAATACTTACATTAATAGTGCTGTTACGTAATAATGCGTTATGTAATCCCAGTCTGTGCAAAAAAAAAAAATTCCAGAAAGTCAGAGTCCTAGAATACTGTATTATAATTGAAACAAATCCATGTATCCACATAGAGACTGATAAAGAAAAAAAACCCTCACGCTTCGTAGCATGTGAATGTAAGGGAGAAAGATGGGTCAACCAAGAATGGCAATACTAATGGGTGAGAAAAATATTCATACAACATTGATTTGGGTGCATTTGGCTATTACTATGCAAAATCATTGCTACTGGCATATATGCAATTTTTACTGTAAATACAGTTTTTTACTGACTGTTAATTTGCATACCATCAGATTGTATGTGTGTGTTTATGCATGCACTTTAACCACTTAAGCCACGGACCTTTTTGCTGGTCAAAGACCAGGCCTCTTTTTGCGATTCGGCACTGCGCCGCTTTAACTGACAATTGCACGGTCGTGCGATGTGGCTCCCAAACAAAATTGACGTCCTGTTTTTTTTTTTTTTTCACAAATAGAGCTTTCTTTTGGTGGTATTTGATCACCTCTGCGGTTTTTATTTTTTGCGCTATAACAAAAAAAAGTAACAATTTTGAAAAAAATTCAATAGTTTTTACTTTTTGCTATAATAAATATCCCCAAAAATATATAAAAACATTTTTTCCCTCAGTTTAGGCCAATATGTATTCTTCTACATATTTTTGGTAAAAAAAAAACACAATAAGCGTTTATTGATCGGTTTGCGCAAAAGTTATAGCGTCTACAAAATAGGGGATAGTTTTATGGCATTTTTCTTCTTTTTTTTTTTTTTTTACTAGTAATGGCGGTGATCAGGGATTTTTGTCGTGACTGCGACATGGTGGATACATCGGACACTTTTGACACATTTTTGGGACCATTGTCATTTTTACAGCGATCAGTGCTAGTGATTACTGTGAAAATTACACTGGCAGTGAAGGGGTTAACCACTAGGTGGCACTGTAGGGGTTAAGTGTGCCCTAGGGAGTGCTTCTAACTGTAGGGGGGTTGGGCTCTGTGTGACAGGACAGTGATTTCCGATTACAGGAAGCGGTGTACACTGTCCTGTCACTACGAAGACTGGGGAAATGCTTGTTTACAAAAGCATTTCCCCCTTCTTCCTCACCGTGACACGATCATGGGTATGCCATGGAGCTCGCGGTGCATGTCCACAATGCCGCTTCTTAAAGGGGACGTATATATATGTCCTTTTGCCTGCCCGTGCCATTCTGCTGACGTAGATCTGCGTGCGGTGGGCGACATGTGGTTAAAGTGGTTGTAGACCCAGTTCACTGTGTATACAGTGGGGCAAAAAAGTATTTAGTCAGCCACCAATTGTGCAAGTTCTCCCACTTAAAAAGATGAGAGAGGACAGAGGAGCCTCTTAAAGAAGAAGATACAGGTCTGGGAGAGCCAGAAATCTTGCTTGTTTGTAGGAGACCAAATACTTATTTTCCACCATAATTTGCAAATGAATTCTTTCCAAATCCAGACAATGTGATTGTCTGGATTTGTTTCACATTTTGTCTCTCATAGTTGAGGTATACCTATGATGACAATTACAGGCCTCGCTCATCTTTTTAAGTTGGAGAACTTGCACAATTGGTGGCTGACTAAATACGTTGTGTACTGTGTACATGTGTATATATGTGTGTGTGTGTGTGTGTGTATAATATAAAATATAGAGTGAGGCATGCAGATGGACACCCTAGGCTTATACTCGAGTCAATACGTTTTCCCATTCTTTTGTGGTAAAATTAGGTGCCTCGGCTTATATTCGGGTCGGCTTATACTCGAGTATATGCGGTATATCATTTTTTTTTTCTAATAGTAAATGCTAATTTAAATGTTTCCCCTTTGGTTAAGGAGACCCATTATATCCTATTTTTTCCTGGCCTCTCGAGTTTGTGTGCAAAACAGTGTCTCCCTGCCTTTCAGAGAGTTCCTATAGCAAGCCGTAATGTATATTATAGAGTGCCACCATGGCAAGATAAAAAACTTCGGCCTTTAGAATCACTTCTTTCTTCTGACCAAGACTATATGTCCCATGACACATTGCTCCTCACACATTCAAATTCACAAGTTCTCAGGCACTTTTTGACATGTATGGATGGGTGTACTGAGCTGTATGTATTCTGCACTGTATTTCCTGATGTGTAAACAAATAATGCATTCTGTATGCAGGTCAACCAATCTATGATGAAAATAGTTGACGACTATTTTCCTAATCGATTATGTTGATTCGTTGTTTCAGCCCTAGTTTAGACCAGGAGCTAAAAATAGATTGAATTGTTTAGACGAGGATCTAGATCTAAAAATAGACTGAGGATCTAAAAATAGACTGAGGATCTAAAAATAGACTGAGGATCTAAAAATAGACTGAGGATCTAAAAATAGACTGAGGATCTAAAAATAGACTGAGGATCTAAAAATAGACTGAGGATCTAAAAATAGACTGAGGATCTAAAAATAGACTGAGGATCTAAAAATAGAATAGACTGAGGATCTAAAAATAGAATAGACTGAGGATCTAAAAATAGAATAGACTGAGGATCTAAAAATAGAATAGACTGAGGATCTAAAAATAGAATAGACTGAGGATCTAAAAATAGAATAGACTGAGGATCTAAAAATAGAATAGACTGAGGATCTAAAAATAGAATAGACTGAGGATCTAAAAATAGAATAGACTGAGGATCTAAAAATAGAATAGACTGAGGATCTAAAAATAGAATAGACTGAGGATCTAAAAATAGAATAGACTGAGGATCTAAAAATAGAATAGACTGAGGATCTAAAAATAGAATAGACTGAGGATCTAAAAATAGAATAGACTGAGGATCTAAAAATAGAATAGACTGAGGATCTAAAAATAGAATAGACTGAGGATCTAAAAATAGAATAGACTGAGGATCTAAAAATAGAATAGACTGAGGATCTAAAAATAGAATAGACTGAGGATCTAAAAATAGAATAGACTGAGGATCTAAAAATAGACTGAAAGCGGTGGTTCACCCTAAAATCCACTTTCTGTCACTAGATCCAGCATACTGCTGACATCTGCAGTATGCTGGATTTTTTTTTTTTTTTTTGTACTTATCGTTTTATCCGTATGTCTGCTCCGGCTCCGAGCGGCGTATCCTTCCGGGTATAGGCGTTCCTAAGTAAAGCGCAGTTGTTTGACGGGCTTGGATAGCGCGTCACACCTTCCGGAAATAGCCGACGTGACTCTCGGCAATTTACGGCGCCTGCGCAGTCAGCTCTACACGGCAGGCGCCGTATAGCGCCGTAAGCAGCCGAGAGTCACGTCGGCTATTTCCGGAAGGTGTGACGTGCTATCCAAGCCCGTCAATCAACTGCGCTTTACTTAGAAACGCCCATTCCCCGACGGATTCCCCGCTCGAGCCGGAGCAGACATACGGATAAAACGATAAGTACAAAAAAAAGAAAAAAAAATCCAGCATACTGCAGATGTCAGCAGTATGCTGGATCTAGTGACAGAAAGTGGATTTTAGGGTGAACCACCGCTTGAAGGTCTAAAAATAGACTGAGGACCTAAAAATGGTTTGAATTGTTTAGACCAGGATCTAAAAATAGACTGTTCTATTTAGACTAGGGGTGCAACTAAGGATTATTTTCATAATCGATTAGCTGGCAGATTACTGTTTCGATTAATCGGATAACAACCTCAAAATAGTGTGGTGTATAAGTTAATGTGTAAAGTTTAAAAAATAAAAGACAATTTATTTAAATAAATGTTATTTCTAATGCTTTGTTACCTTCAGTCTATCATCCTCAGGCTTGTCTGTGTTCAGATGTTGATCTTCTCTGCACAGTCCTTAAAGTGATTGTTATGGTTCATATACACACAGACTATGTTGATCGCCGACCGTGGGAAATCGCAAAATGTGGCATGATCGCACTGCGATCTGTGATTTTACTGCTATATGTGGCCGGCAGTCAAAATGTTCCTATATTGAATGCGAGTCTACATGTCCCATGAGGCATTGCTCCTCACACATTCAAATTCACAAGTTCTCAGGCACTTTCTGACCTGTATGAACAGTGTACAGTGCTCTATGTATACTGCACTGTATTTCTTGATATGTAAACAAATAATGCATTCTGTATGCAGGTCAACTAATCTATTATGAAAATATTTGACAACTATTTTCATAATCGATTATGTCGATTCGTTGTGTCAGCCCTATTTGGTACACAAATACAGTCTACTATCAGGTGTTCTCTGCACATCTCGTGATTAGGCATTGCACTTAAATTATCAATGAATACCCTGTTCAGGTATTAGGGTGTGTTCACACTATTTGTGGAGGCATACAGGATCCCTTGTGCAGTGCACTCCTTGGCCGCCACGAAAATGTGTGAACCGGCTTCATTGGGAGCGGGTCACACTCTCCTGTCATGCGAATTGGATGCAGGGAAACCAATATGTGTAAGTGTGAACCCAGCCTAACTCATAGAGTGTGATGATAAGACAGGGAGGCTCTGTTACATTGGTGCCAATCCTTCCAGGCACTGGGGGCTAAAGGGGGGAAAGTGCCTATACTGGTTACCAGAGAGGACTTCCGCATTGGAATGATGCCTAGTCAAGGTCTGAGGGAGGCAGCATATAAATTGACATTGGTGGGTATGAAGTAAAACTGATCGATGGTAGCTGTTGCCAATGTTTTGTGTTTATTTATTACAGGTACTTGTATAGCACTGTGAATTTATGCAGCGCTTTACATACTGTATATGTTGTACATTCACATCAGTCTGTGCCCTCAAGGAGCTTACAATCTAAGGTCCGTAACTCACATTCATACACACAGTACAAATACTAGGGCCAATTTAGACAGTGTTATGATATTTGTGCAGCTGTTTCTCACAAGTCATATTTTCATAAAAATCCTCGATCTAGTTTAATAAAAGGAATTTTAGTAAAAAAAAAATTGGTAAAATACATATTATCAAGTCAAGTTTAGTAAATGGATACCAAACACCATGAGACTTAAAATTAAGCACGCCTGTGAAACCGCTGCCAATTATAAGCACCCCTGTCAGTGTTAAATGGTTTGTCTCAACTCTAACTGCAACTTTTGCAGGCCTTTTAAAGGGGACTTTGGTCTTTTTCATGCAGGCTTTGTCTGGTGTGATCAGCAGGAGATCCGTGAACAGATAATTTGTGCAGATGCTCACACTAGAGGAGGACATAACCATGCTTCTTCTGCCCCCAGCTAGAATACTGTGGCACTAAACAGAGCGAGAAAGAGACCATAGCGTGACTCCATATAATGGATAATTGATGAAGTCAGGTGATGTGACGATCTGTAGGGATTGGAGCACCGGGTACAGAGGGGCAGATCCACAAAAGAATTACGGCGGCGTATCTATTGATACGCCGCGTAATTTTAAATTTCCCGCGTCGTATCTTTGTTTTGTATCTACAAAACAAGATACGACTGCATCTCGGATCGATCCGACAGGCGTACGTCTTAGTATGCCGTCGGATCGTAGATGCATTTTTCCGCCGGCCGCTAGGTGGCGTTTCCGTCGAATTCCGCATCGAGTATGCAAATTAGCTAGTTACGGCGATCCACCAACGTACGGCCGGCGCATTTTTTTACGTCATTTGCGTTCGGCTTTTTCCGGCGTATAGTTACCCCTGCTATTATGAGGCGTACTCAATGTTAAGTATGGCCGTCGTTCCCGCGTCAAATTTTGAATTTTTTACGTTGTTTGCGTAAGTCGTTTGCGAATAGGGATTTGCGTAGAATGACGTCACCGTCGGAAGCATTGGCTTGTTCCGGTTTATTTTCGAGCATGCGCACTGGGATACCCCCACGGACGACGCATACGCCGTTAAAAAAAACGTTGTTTACGTCGGGTCACATCGTATTTACATAAAACATACCCCCCATCACATCCATTTGAATTCCGCACCCTTGCGCCGCCAAAGATACACTACGCCGAAAAAAAAAAAATATTTTACTTCGGCGTAGTGCATCTTAGATACGCTACGCCCGGCGGAGATATACGCCGATCTACGTGGATCTGCCCCAGAGTCTGAAGTTTTAATACGAGTTCGCCGCTCGTGGATGTTTTATTCTACTTCACTACCTAAATGAGTTTTTTATAAAATGTATCCATTATATGGAGTCACGCTATGGTCTATTTCTCGCTCTTCTTAATGCTTCTATGATATATTGAGCCTTGCCATTTGGACGTATGAGGATCAGATCACACTCTCACCTGTATAGCTGACACTCTGAGGGGGAAAGGATTTCGGCACTTGTGGGTTTATGCCCGCTGTCCTTTCATTCATGTGCGTGTATTTTCTCAAATCTTTACCTGTTTGAGGTACCCTCACAGTGTCACGCTATATGCATTGCATATATCTTTTCTTTTCCATGACACATGTTGGCCGCTGAGAGCTGTCTTAAGAGTCGGGAGGAGGTGTTTTTTCAGCCCACTCATCCAACTGCGATCAGTATCTCTGTTAGCTGTTTGGACAAACAGCCGTGAGGTGAGCTGCTAGCACACTCAGAGGTGTCATCACTGAAGATTTCATTTTTGCATGTTGCATTTTGGGTGGAGGTGTTTCATCTAGACACTGTTCTGTGTAGGAATTACTGGACTGCTAGATCTGATCCTTATTTATGGACAGGACTTTATCACATGTGTAATTTTTGATAGTTTTGCACCTTTTTCCCACTTATTTTATGCTAGTTTTGGTGTTTTGTATATGTAGTTGCCATTTTACTATGTATTTTCACTGTTGGATCAAGGATGGGTTTGCCTGGAGGGAGTCCATCCATTCTTAAAGTTAGAGGCAGCTGACGGTATCCCGTGTGTGCCCGCACCAATTCACAAACTGTACAAATAACCACCCCACCCCTACCTATAACAAAAAAATACTTTTTTGTTTGTTTTTAATGTGCCTTGCCATTCTATGTGCTCCTTGCTGCAAAGGCTAGTTATAGATTGGGGCTGGTTGCCATTTCTTTGTAGAGTTTGTGAATCGGTGCGGGCACGCATTGGATACCTGCAGCTGCCATTGTGATTTTCCCGTGCATCCATATACCCTTGACGGGTTGGCTCCCTCCAGGTAAACCAGCCATTAATCTTACCGATGACAGAATACATTGAAGATCAGGATCTTTAAGAATCATTTTAAAGGACTAGAGTGCAGGTTGACAGCGAACGCTGTAGGCTGTCACGATATCAAAATAGTGGCTGCATCTGATTGGATTCAGGTGCTGTTCAGCCAACAAATTTCTGACAAGCTCCTATGTCAAAAGTTGAGTGGTAATTAAGTTTTGTTGACTGCGGCAGGCCATACAGTGCTTGAATTTCAGCTGAGCCAGCAGGAATAGGCTAAAATTCAAGCAAGGCCAGGTACAGGATGAATGCAAAAACCCTCCCTCCCTCCTCTCTATCTGATCTTTGGGGTTGAAAAAAGCAGAGGGGGGGGGACTCTCAAAAAGCAATTTTCACTGAAAGCAGTGGTTACATGTTCCTTCCTGTCACTACAGTAAGACCTTGGATTGCGAGCATAATTCAGTCCAGAAACATGCTTGTAACCCAAAGCACTTATATCAAAGCATTTTTTTTACAGGGTATAAAAGAGAAGAGATGCGCCTCTAAGTGTAGAAATAAGTTGCTAAATGTTGTACCTTCATTAAATGTAACCATATTGCTACACTTGGAGGCTCCTCTCTTCTTTTTTTATATTCGGTTGTGACATGACGCTACTCTTATATCAAGACATCGCTTGTATATCAAGGCAAATTTTATTAAAACATTTTGCTTGTCTTGCAAAACGCTCTCAAACCAAGTTACTCTCAAACCAAGGTTTTTCTGTATTTACTTCCTGGAGGGGTCCTCCTTCAGGGTGGATGTGCACATCACGGTCTGTGTGATGTGGACAATTTCCATTGGCTGACCAGTGGAGGGGTCCTGTTAAAAACCTGAAGAGATTATTTCGGACCCATAGGAGAAAAGGGAACCGGTTGGCAAGGGCTTACAAGTGACTCTGGATTAGCAGTCCACACAGGAGGAAACAGTGTCAGCAAGGGACCTGTATGTGAGGAAGTATAGGTTTGAAGAAGGTGGAAGGGAGGGATGGGTAATTATTCATTTTTGGCTGTAGTTGGGTTTTATGTGAAACAGAGTTTAGCTTGGCTAGGCTGTGTTAGAAATCAACATGGGAAAACAATATTGTACAAAACTAAATCCAAGGCCAGAGAATGCTGTTTGGCCACCATAGCATTTCCTCTTTAATTGCAGCATTTCTGTAATGGCAATTATTTTTTTATAATTTTTTTTCTAAATGAATATTTTTTTCTTTTATATAGCCTGCACTTCTGGTAGAGCTGGGCAATTTTGGCCCTAAAAAAATCTGTAAGTAAGAAGGAATGCACTTATACCAGTATCCTATTTATAGTTCGCAAAAAAAGAGACCAACTGTGGCGCTTTTTTTCCTGCCTCTTTAACTGTAGCGCCTCTGTATTTAGGAGGAAAATAATCCACCTCAATATAAAGTGAGTATCCTCCAAGGTACAGTGATCTGTACACAAGTCATCTAATCTGTTCATACAGAAATAGCCTAATATGTTTTAGTAGAAGTTGCAAATTGCTTTAATTAGTGCAGCCAATTTCCTCTGGGAACAGCCTAGTATTATATACCAATACATTTTGCCTATGATTACAGGTTTTCATTTCAATATGATTTCCGTGCAGTGAAATTCTTCATTTGAGCTCTCTCTTCTCCAATAATGATGACACCTTTAATTCATCTGCCTTAATCTAATTGTGTTGGTTTTTCCCATCCAGCGGGAAATCTGTTTCCACATGTAACGTGAATATAGAGATATATTTGGGACTAGAGTGATGGAAATTAATGCATCGGGATAACATTACAGGCTCACTGTAATAATAATTCGGTTTACCAAAGGGGAATTTTTTTGTAAGACTAGACGGTCACCAGGGAATATGTGGAACTTCTTAACTGTATGTGTTTAAAGTGTAGACTTAATTTTCTTACCTGCGTTGTTATAAAATACAGTGTGTTATTTGTGTTGAAAAACTGTAGAAGCTGTACCCTAAAATTAAAACCTGGTACACACCACTAGTTTTTTTTTTTTTTTTTCGTTTTAACCCAGCAGGATCAAAAAAAACCTGACCACTCAGAGCCGCTTTACTAACAATCCAATGTTGGTACAGCAATCTCCAATGCTGAGCTATTGCATTTTGATTGGAGGGGGGGGGGCTGAGAGTGCTGATCTGGATTGGTTTGGCTGCTGGTATTCCATCATGCTGGTTGTACCCAAGTCAGTCGATGGATTGACTTGGGTACAATCAGCCTGCCTATGCACGGTTTGAATCTTGGCCGGTCCCTGCTGAACCAGCCGAGATTCAAACAGTCTTGCCAGCTTTACTCACTTGCATGTGTGTAGACCGTAGCACCCAGCAGGTGCCGAGTTTGCAATGCGCAACTCATTTTACACTTTAAAATGGTGGCAAGTCAAAACATTGTATAATGGAACTGTGTTTCTCTCTCTATAGCATTTATTCTTGACGTTTCAGATTAGAACATAAAGGAACACCTTCTTTTGGGCTCTTTCACATGGGCGACCCGCCTGCCAGTTTTTTTGGCGGACCTGACCGGGTGGTCCGTGCTCTGGAGCCGCGGATGTCAGCAGTGACATGCCCGCTGACATCCAACCCGCTCCGATCCGCCAAAGTGTGACGGAGGAAAAACCTACTTTTCCATCCTTCTATCGGATCGGGTGAACACGGACAGACGGTCCGTGTTCATCCGATCCCCCCATAGGGGAGAGCGGAAAAAAGACAGGGTGGTCCCTGCACAGTGTGCGGGGACCGCCCTGTCATCCGCCGGCTCAGCAGGGATCAACAGCGATCCCTGCTAAGCAAGCGGAGGTTCACGGGGCGGATCATTACTGATCAGCCCCATGTGAAAGGGGCCTTTGACTTGACTTTGTTGTCTGGTTAATAACATTGTTTTATCAACTGTGGTATAATGCACCCAGAGAATGAATGACGGTAAATAGTTTATTATACATGTAAAGGTTAACATTCTGATAGCCTCCTGGGATACAGTATGACAGATAGATGAAATATTACATAAAATGTGTTTTTGTTTTTCTTTCTATAATCTGCCGTTTTAATGATCAGGCATAGAGAAGCTGTGTGTCTGCATGTGCTTTAATCTATAATTTAAGTTGTTTTTTTGCCACATTGCCAGTTTCCCTGGAGGGGCAGCTAAAGAACAATGATGCCTGAATTTGTTCTACTGCTGTGCTCCTGGTGAGGAGGTGGATCATTATATCACAGTGTGTATGATAGAGTGCTTGAAACTGAGGTTACATTGTCTGCACTGTAAGCTATCTTGTATGTGTATTGATCCAGGAAGACCCAGGGGTCCTCTGTATGAAAGCAGTATGACAGTGCTTGAATAGTAGGGGTGCGCATCTTCAGTGGCCTCACGATTCGATTCGATTACGATTATCATGTCAGCGATTCGATTCGATTCGATTCCGCGATGCATCACGATGCATCACGATTAGAAAGATGGAGGAGTCTGGAGATAGGGAAGAATGAATTCAAGAATAGGAAAAGAAGGATGGAGTAGTCCGGAGTTGGGAACTAAAGGATGGAAGAGTCCAGGGATAGAACTGAAGGATTGAGGGGTCAAGGGATAAGAACTGAAAGATGGTGAAATCCATGGAGATAGAATGGAAGAATCCGGTGATAGGGAAATAGGAATCCATGAATAAGGAAAAAAGGATGGAAGAATCAGAGGATAGGAATGGAAGGCTGGAAGAGTCAAAGAATATTATTAGATGAAAGAGTCTGGGGGGGGGGGGGGGTGATAGGAACTGAAGGATGGAGGGGTAGGTCCAGAGATCATTTTGTTATTATAGAATTATTGTTTAGGGTTTAGGGTGTGGGTTGGAGCCTGTGAATGGAGGTGAGTTGGGTGAGGGCTATGCGGTGGCCATTGGTTTGAATAGGGAGGTGGAGGAGGAATGGGCTGGGAGCCATATCCGTCTGATGTGTAGTTTGAGTGATCAGGAGTAGTTTGTGACATATATAAAAGGTGGGGGGGGGGAAGTTGGGTGAAAGATAGTGGGACCTGCGGGGGGAGGAAGGGGCTGTGAAGGACATAAGGCAGTTTGGCAGCCAGCTAGGGAACATGCTGTCATATCTGCATTAAAGACAAAATAAAGTTGCCGCTGTATGATTAGTTGGCAGCTAGCACAAGGTAGTGAATATACAACTTTAAATAGACCATAAAACAAAAAAAGTGTGCAGTGCTTTGCGGTGATAAATGTACAAAAGAGTCTTATTAAGTAGTGAACAAATATAGTCCTGAAATATATTTATATATAAATCTGATCTGATTGAAAGAAATCTTCTGTGTATTCAAAGTAATTCCAGTGCTGAGTGTGCTCTGCTGTGTTTAAATCATTCCTGATTTCTGGTGAATGATTTAAACACAGCAGAGCACACTCAGCACTGGATTTACTTTGAATACACAGAAGATTTCTTTCAATCAGATCAGATTTATATATAAATATATTTCAGGACTATATTTGTTCACTACTTAATAAGACTCTTTTGTACATTTATCACCGCAAAGCACTGCTCACTTTTTGTTTGTATTGCCCTATCTACATTATGGATGCAGTCTGCCTCCCCTCTTACCATGTCAGTCCTTTCAGTGTCCTCCTCACGGCCCCCTCACCTGGCTCTACTGCTGTTCTGGCTCTACCACTGTTCTGGCTCTCCTGCAGCTCCGCTTCATCCTCCTCCATCACACCTCCGGCTGGATACGCCGCGACCGGGACCAAAAGCACTGATGGCTCGGCTCGGCTCCACTCTCCTCCTCGGAGCTCCGTGCTCCATAAGCTGGCCGCCGGCACTCTTGTCAGCAGCAGGGACAGCTCCAGCCACAGCACTCCATGTTCCAGCCAACCTGCACACCGCGTGGGCTCCTCACTTCCGCATTACGCTGCCTGGAATCACTTGCTATTGGCTGATGAGAGGAGAGGGAAGGGGATTGATAGAAGGCCTCCTCTCCTCGCAGCACAGGGGGATAACGTCATCGGGAGGCGGGAAAAAACGGCATGTAACCTTCGGCTCCGCAGGGCATGGTGCGGCTGCACGGCGCGAGGATGACGTCATCCTCCATAATCGATTACTTAAAGTGACAGCATCGATGCAGCATCGTGGCCCATCTAATCTCGATGCATCGATGCAACGATTAAATTCAACACCCCTATTGAATAGTGTTGGAGAACTAGAGATTATAGGGCTGTGATACCCTTTCCCAAAGCTGAGAAGAATTAAATCAAGTAATCGGTTTGTTGTGTTAGAACATTGAGATGCAAAGGAGGGAAAAAAAACATACAGTTTTGTACACGGCATTAAACGCTTAAAGGTGTACTGCAGATCAACATGAATATTTTGCATTAAAACGACTTCAAGCGACACAGCATACTGGCTGATTGGTTTGTTTGTGTGTTAATGCCCGGCTGTCCGAAGAACTAAATGCAGTTGTTATGAGTGGTCTGAATCTGGGCCTATAAAAAAGCAGGGCGGTTGTTCTTTGGTCTGAGTATCACATACAAGCCTCATTAAACACATTACAACTGAAAGGGCTGAAGTGCCAATGAAGCTCTAAATTTAGGCGGGTTCACACTGGTGCTTTGCAGTTTGGCTGAAGTTCCTATGAAGCTCTAATTTAGGCGGGTTTCACACTGGTGAACTGCAGTTTGGCTGAAGTCCCAATGAAGCTCTGATTTAGGCGGGTTTCACACTGGTGAACTGCAGTTTGGCTGAAGTCCCTATGAAGCTCTAATTTAGGCGGGTTTCACACTGGTGAACTGCAGTTTGGCTGAAGTCCCTATGAAGCTCTAATTTAGGCGGGTTTCACACTGGTGAACTGCAGTTTGGCTGAAGTCCCTATGAAGCTCTGATTTAGGCGGGTTCACACTGGTGCCCTGCAGTCTGACTGAAGTCCCTATGAAGCTCTGATTTAGGCGGGTTCACACTGGTGCTTTGCAGTTTGGCTGAAGTTCCTATGAAGCTCTGATTTAGGCGGGTTCACACTGGTGCACTGCAGTCTGGCTGAAGTCCCTATGAAGCTCTGATTTAGGCGGGTTCACACTGGTGCACTGCAGTCTGGCTGAAGTCCCTATGAAGCGCTGATTTAGGCGGGTTCACACTGGTGCTTTGCAGTTTGGCTGAAGTTCCTATGAAGCTCTGATTTAGGCGGGTTCACACTGGTGCACTGCAGTCTGGCTGAAGTCCCTATGAAGCTCTGATTTAGGCGGGTTTACACTGGTGCACTGCAGTTTGGCTGAAGTTCCTATGAAGCTCTGATTTAGGCGGGTTCACACTGGTGCACTGCAGTCTGGCTGAAGTCCCTATGAAGCTCTGATTTAGGCGGGTTTACACTGGTGCACTGCAGTTTGGCTGAAGTTCCTATGAAGCTCTGATTTAGGCGGGTTCACACTGGTGCACTGCAGTCTGGCTGAAGTCCCTATGAAGCTCTGATTTAGGCGGGTTTACACTGGTGCACTGCAGTTTGGCTGAAGTTCCTATGAAGCTCTGATTTAGGCGGGTTCACACTGGTGCACTGCAGTCTGGCTGAAGTCCCTATGAAGCTCTGATTTAGGCGGGTTTACACTGGTGCACTGCAGTTTGGCTGGAGTCCCTATGAAGCTCTGATTTAGGCGGGTTCACACTGGTGCACTTCAGTTTGGCTGAATTCCCAATGAAGCTCTGATTTAGGCGGGTTCACACTGGTGCTTTGCAGTTTGGCTGAAGTCCCTATGAAGCTCTGATTTAGGCGGGTTCACACTGGTGCTTTGCCGTTTGGCTGAAGTCCCTATGAAGCTCTGATTTAGGCGGGTTCACACTGGTGCACTGCAGTCTGGCTGAAGTCCCTATGAAGCTCTGATTTAGGCGGGTTCACTGCAGTCTGGGTGTCTGGTTTACCTGCGTTTTATAGCCACGGTCCCATTGACTTCTGATAGGTTAACTGTTTTTGGATCATTTTGAGGTTGTTACCTTTTTGCCCTGTGGAAGTAGAATTTTCGGGGGGGGAGGGGTTATTGTTTCAGAAATCCATAGCAAAGGTGTCTGAGCTAATAATGCCATTATTGTCCATTTAAAGCACATTTTGCTCAAGGTCACCAAGGACATGACTCCTAAGGCTCCATGCAGGCTGGATTGACCACCAGTGCTCTTGGCAGGGGGAAAAAAACGCTAATTTGGAGAGGTTTTTTTTTGTACTATCATTTTTTTTTCTGCCAGAAAAAAAGCTCTCAAAAATTAAACTCTGCTGGTATTTTCTTATTCATCTTTACACATACAGTTTACAAAAGTGTCCACCACCTGGGATTTTCCACATTTTGTTGTGCTTCACACTGGAAATTAAAATAATTGGAATTGTTATCAATAAGCTACAGAAAAACAAAACAAAAATGTATGTACTGTATATATACACACACAGTATATGTATGTGTATATTGTATTTTAAGTATTTCCAACCTACTCCTAATAATCTGACCAATCCTGTTGTTTTTGTAAACTTTGTGATCCCCACACATTTACATCCTTGAATTCTGTGACATGTAATCACTATGCCCTGTGAGAGCCGATTCATACAGGGGTGACACGACTCTGGCGGGGACTTTGCGAGGCGACCTGAGCGCGCACCACAGCACGACTTGGGGCAGCTTACAAGGCGACTTCAAGTCACCTCCAGGACAGAAGGCTTTCCAGTGGCCAATCAAACAACAATCAGCTCTGTGGGGGGAGGGGTTTGCCTGAGAAAACAATTTTCTCTTCCTGTATATTTGCTTCAGGGGATCCGACTTGGAGGCGACTTCCTTCCATTGAAATCAATGGGTACAAGTTGCCTACAAGTTGCCTAGAAGTCGGATTGAAGTAGTACAGGAACCTTTTCTGAAGTCGGAGCGACTTCAGTAGTGTACATTAAGACGGCTCCATTCACTTTCATTGACTATCTCAACCGCGCAACTTGGGGGTGACTTCAAGTCGGATCCAAAGTCGCCCCTGTGTGAATGGGCTCTTAGTAGACACTGCTATATCACACATTTCACAGAGACTGTCTTCTGATCTACAGAGGTGCTGAGAGGAGGGAGTTTCAGGAGGCAGAGTCAGTACAGGAATCACTGCTTACAGGCAGCACAATACTATGGGATATGTAATCATTAGAAGTTGGTAGCAAACAGCAGAGAAGAAGCTGCAAAGCATGCTGGGAATCCATGAAGTTGTGGGGATTGACAGCAGACAGGCAGCACTTACAAGATAAAAGGAGAATTTTCAAGTAAACTTACTTTGGATTGTTAAAAATAAATATTGTTTGTATTGTTATAATGCTGATATTCTAAAATGATAGTTTATACTGTGACTATAAATCTCATTTAAAGTCAGGTATGGCTTTGTTCTTCCTTTCTCTAAAGCAGGGGTAGGCAACCTATTGAGATCTACCTAGACAACATGGAGAAAAGCAAAGAACCCGTAGAGGGAGGGGTACAAGGTGGCGCAGTGTCTCACAGTATTCTGTGCCCCCAACGCAGTGTTCTCTGTTCCCTTCACATCACCCCCACTGTGGTGTTCTCTGGCCCCTCTCTCCACAGTAGTGCCAACCCCACAAAAGTGTCCTCTGTCCCCCTTCACATCACCCCCACCCCTTCACTGTAGTGTCCCCCCCAAACAGTGTGTTCTCTGCCACTTCACATCACCCCCCCCCCCCGTTGATCGTGATTGTTGGCTTGCTAACCCCCCCCCCCGCGCTCTAAAGCCTACTTATTGGTTACTTGCCCATCACATTAAAGGATCCAATTTTTTTGCTACAGAAAAAGTTAAGATTTGTGGAGATAAACCTCTCATGCACATAAGCTGTATCCTTAGATTGCACTGTAAAGTGTGTGATTAGTGGTTTACACAAGTACAGTAAAAGAATAACAAAGCCAAAGGCTGTATTGCATATTGAAGGCACTTTGTAAGATAATTCATTATTTCCAAACATTGCAGTACAATTGTTTTTTTGTTTTTTTTTTGCAGCTGGAAAGTGATTTACCTGATTGTAGGGCTTGAACCTGTGTGACAATGACATAAACTGAATAAGACTAAAATATATTTGTCATTTTCTAGTGACGCACTAGACTTCCACAAAAGTGTTTCATGCAGTACAAGTGTCATTAGCAATTGTCCTGTCTGACATTGATTTCTTTTGAGCACAACACACAATCGTATTAAATTCATTTTGAATCATGCTACTAATTATAGGTTTGTAAGTGATGGCACCATTTTGTTAGATTTCATATTCCAGTCACGGAAATCCTTCCCTGCCAGGAGAACACAGTGATTACTAATAGCGGCTACAGCCGCTGGAAATAATCGCATGCTAGAAGCCCGACTTGCTGGTTGTAAGTCGATCAACGGACTGACTCGAGTACAATCAGCCTGCCCGTTATTAGACTGAATCACGGGTGGTTCAGCAAGGGTGAGATTCAAACCACCTATAGCTGGCTTTAATCATAACAATAGACAAAACACAATGTGCTTAAGCTGATAACACACAAACAGTTCTAATTTCTCATGTCTTTATTAAACGTTTACAGTGCTGGAAGAAAAAGTAAGTGAACCCATAGACTAATTACTTTAAAGTATAACTAAAGGCAAATCCGTTTTGGATAGAGTGGAGTGGGATTAGAACACCTGTCAGGTTTTATTGCTGACTGTAAAAACTGAGGTAAACTGTCTCTGCAAGTGAAATCTGCACAGTTTTCCCATCAGTTCCCATCACAGCCCTTAATCTGCATAAGGCTGGAAAGCAGTCTTATGCCGCGTACACACGATCAGTCCATCCGGTGAGAACGGACCGATGGACCATTTTCATCGGTTAACCGATGAAGCTGACTGATGGTCCGTCGCGCCTACACACCATCGGTTAAAAAAACGATCGTGTGTTAGAACGCGGTGACGTAAAACACAACGACGTGCTGAAAAAAACTAAGTTCAATGCTTCCAAGCATGCGTCGACTTCATTCTGAGCATGCATGGATTTTTAACCGATGGTCGTGCCTACTAACGATCGGTTTTGTCCTATCGGTTAATTTTAGAGTGTTTAGACTTCCATCAGTTAGACAAATTGTCTATAAATAGACCGCTTGGTCCTGTGACTACTTTTCCTAGCAGTGGGTGCTCAGCCAAGATAACACCAAAGGCACAATGCAAAATCCTTAAAGGGGTGGTAAAGGTTTGTTTTTTATTTTCTAAATAGGTTCCTTTAATCTAGTGCATTGTTGGTTCACTTACCTTTTCCTTCCATTTCCTTTCTAAATGTTTTTTTCTTTGTCTTAATTTCTCACTTCCTGTTTCTCCTCAGTAAGCTTGCCCCCATCATCTGACTGGGGGTTAGTCAGCCAGAACAGCTTACTGAGGGGGAACAGGAAGTGAGAAATTCAGACAAAGAAAATACAAATTTAGAAGGGAAATGGAAGGAAAAAGGTAAGTGAACCAACAATGCACTAGCTTAAAGGAACCTATTTAGAAAATAAAAAACGAACCTTTACAACCCCTAATGAGGTAAAGAACCCACAAGTAACCGCTAAATGTTTGAAGACATCACTGGAACTGGCAAGCATCCCTGTTAATGAGTCTACCATATGCAAGTCTTGGAACAGGCAAGGGTGTCCATGGAAGAACAGAATGGAGGAAGCCTCTGCTCTCCAAAAAAATGGTGCAAAAAGGGCACAGCTTATCAACATCAAGAAATCATCCCAGTGCCACTTGCCATCATTGAGGGGAAAGTTAATTCCCCTCATTTACCAAAATATCCTACAGGATAATGTCCGGGTGGCTGTCTGACAGCTGAAGCTTCGTAGAAGTTGGGTGCTGCAGCAGGACAATGAATCAAAGTAAATCCACCACAGACTGGCTTCAGAAAGTAAGTTCACCTTTTGGAGTGGCCCAGTCAGAGCCCAGACATTAACCCTATAGAGATGCTGTAGAACGACCCCAACAGAGCTATTCACACCAGACATCCTACAAATGTGTCTGAGGTGAAGCAGTTTTGTTAAGCAGAATGGTTTACAATCGGATTCAAAGCTACTAAAAGCACTTGCTTCAAGTCACTGCTGCCAAATGAGGTTCAGCCAGCTTTTAACTCCACATGGGTTCACACACTTTTTTTCCCTCCATCACTTTAAATATTTAATGGGTATATTCAATAAAGACACAATGAATTAATAGAATAGTTTGTGTTATATCAGCTTAAAGGAGTTGTAAAAGCAGAAGATTTTTTTATCTTAATGCTTTCTATGCATTAGGATAAAAAAAAAAACTGTGTGTAGCAGCCTCCCCAGCACCCCCTAATTACTTACTTGAGCCCCTTCTCTCTCCAGCGATGTCCACGAGTGTCTAAGCCAGTGGTTCTCAACCTGGGGGTCGAATGACAATTTGCCAGGGGTCACCGAATCCTGGGCTATTCCTGAAGCCCGCACTGCTTTACCAGCCTTTTCGCAGCCAATAGAGAGATATAGAAGGGAAAGAAAGGAGAAAAAAAGAGAAAGTGGTACATCCTAAAATGTACTATAAGTGGAAGGGACTCGGGGAGCGATAAATGTCCATGGGTTAGGGGCACAAATTACTTGTCTTGCCTTGGGTGCTGACAACTCACGCTACGAAAATTTTACTGTTGGGGGTCCCCACAACTTGGGAAATTTTATCAAGGGATCACGGCACTAGCAAGGTTGAGAACCACTGGTCTAAGCCATCCGGGACACTCCGCCTGATTGGCTGAGACACAGCAGCTTCTGCCAATCAATGTCAGTCAGCCAATCAGGAGAGAGAGGGCCGGGTCGGAGCTCCATGTCTGAATGGATACACGGAGCTCTGACTCGGCTTGGGTGCCACCCTAGAAAGCTGCTAGCTATGGGGCACTCCACAAGAGGGAGGGGCCAGGAGCAGCAAAGAGGGACCTGAGAAGAGGACTGCCCTGTGAAAAAACAGCTGCACAGAGGAGGTAAGTGTAACATGTTGTGTTTTTTTAAACAAGACTTTAAGCACATTGTGTTTGTTTATTTTTGGGACTTGGGGGACCAAATAGATTTACCCCATGAGTGCTGGAATATACCATGATTATGCAAGCATTTATAATGAATGGACATTTACAAGTCGGTTTTTTTTTCTATTTGTTGAACTTGATGGACTCTTCTTATTTTCAGCCTACATTTTGTAGCATTTGTAAGCAAGTACTTCAAAGCATTTTGGTTATTTCCACAAAAAATGTATAATAAGCATTTTATGCACATTTTTAAAAAAATTATGTAGCATTTTTCAAGCCGTTCCGCTGAATGCAGTATTCTAGAAAAAAATGCCTTCATGTGCTATCTAATGCTATCAAGCAAGACAGGCTAGGGTGAACTGTCTGGATGAAAAACACCTTTTTTCTTTTTTTTTTCACGCGGCTCTTAAACTTAAGGAGGTGTTTATAGAAATACCTTTTAAAATAGGTTTGACGTACAGTTCTTAACCACTTGCTTACTGGGCACATAAACCCCCTAAATTTCAGCTTCCGGCACTGCGTCACTTTAACTGACATTTGCGCGGTCGTGCGATGTGGCTCCCAAGCAAAATTGGCGTCCTTTTTTTCCCACAAATGGAGCTTTCTTTTGGTGGTATTTGATCACCTCTGCGGTTTTTATTTTCTGCGCTATAAACAAAAAAAGAGCGACAATTGTTGAAAAAAAAAACAATTTTTTACTTTTTGCTATAATAAAAATATCCCAATTTAAAAAAAAAAAACACATTTATTTTTTCTCAGTTTAGGTCGATACGTATTCTACGTATTTTTTTTTTTTTTTTTTATAAATCGCAATAAGCGACTGGTTTGCGCAAAAGTTATAGAGCCTACAAAATAGGGGACATAATTATGATTTTTTTTTTAATTTTATTTTTTACTAGTAATGGCTGCGATCTGTGATTTTTTTTTTTTTTTTATTGGGACTGCGACATTACGGCGGACATATCGGACACTTTTGACACATTTTTGGGACCAATCACATTTATACAGCGAACACTGCTATAAAAATGCATTGATTACTGTATAAATGTGACTGGCAGTGAAGGGGATAACACTAGGGGGCGAGGAAGGGGTTAAATGTGTAAACTGGGCGTGTTTCTAACTGTGTGTGGGGGGGGACTGACTGGGGGAGGTGACCGATGCTGTGTCCCTATGTACATGGGACGCAGCATCGGTCTCCTCTCCCTGACAGGACGTGGATCTGTGTGTTTACACACACAGATCCACGTCCTTGTCTGTGTATCCGCCGATCGCAGGTGCCTGGCCGACATCGCGGCCGCCAGCCACGCCGCATCGGCACTTTGGTGATGCCACGGGAGCGCGCGCGCGCGCCCCCAGTGGCCGGAGGACGTCCATAGACGACGTCCTGGCAATTGAGAGCCACCTTGTGGCCGTCTTTTGACAATTGGCCGGATGTAAAGTGGTTAAACAACTCTCTTCTAAATGTTTTAATGTTATAATTATGGTACAATGGTGTTCTCCCTAGGGTGGCACTAAATACAAGTCTTTGGATACATCACATAAGCAGTATTCATTTTCGGTTCTGTTGTGTTTTTGCAGAATAAATGTATAAAATAAATCTTTCCTGAGAAGCCGACTGCTCAATTAGTGCTATCTGTGCTATTATCCCACTGCGCCTAGATGTCCATGGTGACTCCCACACCTCTACTCTGAACGGACATATCTGCCTAGCAACTAGATGCTTTTCTCTAGAAAGAGAACATGTGGGATGTGGTGTACACAAGCAATTTACTGAACAGTTTTATCTGAGATAAGTGTACTGAAATGGCTTTGTATCTAAAGGTCAAGTTGTATATATGGGTTGTTTTTAGAGAACATTCAACTACATCTTTTAATGGAAATACTTGGAAATTATGTTTTTTCAGAGAGGCACAGCAATTAATGATTTGTGAATACACGAATAAAAATAAAATCCTAAAACAACCTGCTGAACTTTGAGCCTTTTATGCATTTCAGCTCCAACATGAAAAATATATATATTTGTGAATTTGTTGATATTATGTACAGGTTCTAAAAATATTCATTGGAACCAATTTGCTTTTTTTGTGGCCATGGTTATATTCTATATAATAGTTTTGTATTTCTGCCTAGCCATTGCCTGTTTGACTAGTTGACAATTTATTTTTACTATAGTTAAAAGAAGGGAAGCAGAAAATAAAAATTAAATGCCATGTTGTAACTTTTTATTAAATTGTTTTTCTATTTTAAATTAATAAAGTATTTACATATTTTGAACAAACCATAAAAGCCCTCAATGCCCTAAGTGTAGCTCTAAGCATTGTGGATAAATTCATCTTCAAAATTCACAGCTAGAAAAGATTTGCTTCTATGAGGCTGAAACTTGAATTCACTACTAGGAAAGATTTAAACCCGACTTAATAGTATTTGTTGTGATCCTTGAAGATGTTTGAGAGTAAATTACTTCCAGTACATGCAGCTAGTGAGGCCATCAAACACTGCTGATACACATTAGTGAAGAGGTGAATCTTCTGTTGCAGGAGATACCAGTAGAAGTTTCTGTACAGACTTCGGAGAAAAGAAATTGACTAATTACAGTAATTGTAAATACTAGAACCATTCTGTATACCTTACCATTGAATTTACTGACTGACTGAAATGTAGAGGGTTATTTTACAGAGATATTTGGTACTTTCTCCTGAGTTGCCATAGAGCATTTTTTTATATTCTCGAGCATGGTGCTTATACTTTTAATTTGAAGACGAGGAGAAGTTTTTATTTGCATTTATGGTCACTTTTGGCATATATCATGTTACTTTTTCTTTTGTTGCTCCTTTCAAGTCAATGAGAAAGTACAAAACCAACTAAAATACAAGATCTTTTTTTCTTAAACTCCTGAAAGCATGCTAGTTTTGATTTGCTTTGGAAGATGATGCCCATGAACACTAAATTTAATGTGAATGAAATGATGAAGGTATATCATGTCTTACAGATGCATTTGTGTGCGTTTTTTTTTTTTTTCAGAACTCCCATCCTCAGAACACTTAAGCGTAGCAGATGCAACATGGCTAGCCCTTAACGTGGTCTCGGGAGGCGGTAGCTCATCTAGCTCTCAACCAATTGGAGTGACCAAAATTGCCAAATCGGTCATTGCACCGTTGGCAGACCAGAACATCTCTGTGTTTATGCTATCCACCTATCAAACAGATTTCATATTGGTAAGTCATTGTGCACGTTATATAGGATAACACAGTAACAGGATAGTGTTTTACATTGAAAAGTCAGCATAAAGAGGAGGTTGGGAAATTAATGTATATTAGTTCCGTCGATGTTAAGCTCATATTTGTTGCCATAAGGTGCCATCTAATAATCCATCTTCCTGGTACCAGTACATTTATTGTAACAATTAAGGCTAGACCTTAAGTTGTCTGCATTGTACCTGATAACCTTTCCCATTATAGCTGAAAATTAAGTACTATAGCTGTGTTCAGTTTTTGTTATTTGTGGCATTGACATCTTGGATATCCATTTGCTGTATAAGTACCCATAATACTGCTAGATGTGGGCTACGCTTACCCTAACGGATTGAATCCTTTTGATCTTGTCAGAACAAATTAAAGTTATTTGATAAAGGCCTACATGAGTAGATGCTAACATAACACATCCCTTCATTGTACACTCTTACAAGATTAGCTCTGATTTTAAGGAAACATGTCTGTTGCTCCCCATTAAACTCTAAATACATTCAGGCCAGTATCCACAATCCTAATAGACCTGAAGGGGAAATGTAAAAATAACAGGAGCTCAACTAATAATTGCTTATATTTCAGGTTAATTCACATTGCCACCAGCCATTCACACATCGCATCAGGGCACTGACCCTTCATTAGGCACTACCCAAAGAAAGGCCATTGCCATTAAATGGTGATATGTTAAGCCTGGTACACACTGCTAGTTTTTTATTAAATTCAATTTAGCAGGCTGAACGAAGAAAAAAACAGACAGCTCAGGTCGGAGTTTTACTAACAATTCGATGTTAGTAGAGGCTGTGTGTCCTGCTGTTGTGTTCTGACAGGGGGATGCCGCCCCCCCCAAATCCCCGCCAGAACACTCCAGTCTGCCCCATTTGGCCGAGAGCGCTGATCCAGATCCAGTCGACAGATGTTTTTCGGCCATGCCCTTTTATACAAGCTGGCCAAAAGACTCCAGTACACACGGGCCAAATGGTTCAATAGAAACCAACCGTTATGACCCGGCATTCGACCCATGTACACAGGGCTTTCGGTTTGTGGTAGTATGTGAAAAAGGATTCTATCATTGATCAAAATCTGGTTAAACTAAGCATGGTCTAATCTACTGACTAATTGACTTGTACATCCATCCTGTATGGTCATCTTTCCAATTTGTTACAATCACTTCTGATTCTAGAATTGTCCTTTTAAAATCTGACAACTTACACGGTGGTGTAGCATTAGCCTATGTAGCAGCTACTACTGGGCTTTAAAGCAGAGTTCCACACCAAAGTGGAACTTCCGCTTTAAGCACTCCTCACCCCCTTACATGCCACATTTGGCACGTCGTTTTTTGCAAGGGGGGGGGGTGCTTCGATAGGAGTGGGACTTCCTGTCCCACTTCCTACTTCCACCTACGGGCCACCTTGGCGGCGACTCTCGCCTTAGGCGGCCCCTCCCTCTAGGTGATCTCCTGGGACACGTGACAGGTCCCAGGAGATCACCTGTCCACTCCTAGAGCGCAGCGCGACTCGCGCATTCGCAGTGCGTGCACGGCTGTGAAGCTAAAAGTGGTCACGGTCGGGTGCCCACAGTGTGAATGGAGGCACCAGGGGAGAGGAGCGACGCCCCAGCCGGCTGCATCGCTGGACCGTGGAGCAGGTAAGTGTCTGTTTATTAAAAGTCAGCAGCTACACTTTTTGTAGCTGCTGAATTTTAATAAACAAAGGCTGTTACTCCGCTTTAAACAAGGGCCTGCACATAAGCAACTACAGGCATATACTAATCTATTCTGCGATGGCAATTGAATCTTCACAGTTCTCTCAGCATGTACTTTTAATGTTCCAAAAAGCTAGAGTATGTTACAACAGGATCCTATTGCAGCCAACCAAAAATCAACTGTTATTAAACAGTTTAAAATAGGTGGTTTAAAATGTTTATGTAGGTGTTATTATTTATTACGTCACATTGTTAAATTAAGCCCCATACATGCTTTTTTACCTTTAAAGTGACACTAAAAAATATTATTCTCCAAAAATATTCTATATACAGTATGTACCTACTGCTTAATGGCTCTGTAATTTATTTTCATGAAATTGTTACTTACTGGGTTTTTCTGCCTCTTTGTAAGCTCCCACATATCTCCTTTTCCCACCCACTTCCATTTTTTTGGAACAAACAGTGCACACTTGTTGTGGTCTATGCACACAACAAATCCTATAGTCCATAGTCAATCTCTGGAGAGAGAGAGAGAGAGGGTGGCTACGTTCTACATACATGGACGATGAATGTGGCTACCCTCTAACAGGAAGTTGAATCACAGTAGCAAAAAAAATAAGAAATTTGGAGGAAGTTGTCAACAATAGAAAGGTATCTTTTTTTGAGTTAAGGATACATTCTTGAATAGTATTTCTTTATCGTACATCACGGGACACAGAGCGGCATATTCATTACTATATGGGTTATATGGAGTACCTTCAGGTGTTGACACTGGCAATCTCAAACAGGAAATGCCCCTCCCTATATAACCCCCTCCCATAGGAGGAGTACCTCAGTTTTTACGCCAGTGTCTTAGGTGTTAGTCATGGTTTAGCTTGCCTCCGCATCCTTGGGATTAGGTGAGCTACCGGTTCTGTCCAAAAAAGCCTCAGCGCTAAAGTGGTCAGTAACCGGACCCCAAACCCTTGGGGTATAGCCCATAATGCTTTTCTTTTTAGAGAGCTGGACCCTGGGCCCAGAACTTAGAAACCTTTGGGTGCCTAATGTTTCTGTTGCCAGAGTGCTATATGGGCCCAGGACAGTGGATCCTTCATAGGAACCCAGGGCCTGAAGGTCTAGACATCCCCACCGAGATGGGGGAAGATTGGGCCTCTTGCTTGGCAAAGTCCTGCGGCATGGAGCAGGTAAGTGAGGGGAAAACTTGCGGAACTTGGTTCTTAGCAGGTTTTTTCTGGGGGGTCACAGGGGACATGCCTAAAGTTATGCACTGCATCTGGCAAACTAGTCACATATCATAAAGATAGGATGGCTCTATATGTATTATTCCCCATAAGATGTGACCTCCCTTGTAGTGTTGGAAAAGCATTGAGTGGGGCCTGTGTGATATAAAAGTATATGTGTGTGTCAGAGAGCTGTGCTTACCTGCAAGCCTCCAGGCGATGCTCCATTCAGTCTTCCTCCTCAGAGCCTGCAAAGCAGGCAAAACGCTGACCTCCTCGTGGTTCCAGGCTGCAGGCTGCAGTTTGCTGGAGCAGAGAGGTCCCTTCCTCCCAACCCCCCACCCCCCCCCCCCCCCATGTCGGGAGGGGCATTTCCTGTTTGAGATTGCTGGGGGGGAAGGGCGGGTCAGTGGCTTAAGGAAGGGGCGGCCCTTCCTTGTTTGTTCCATACTTTGGAACTGGGGAGGAAAGACCAGAGCGGCAGCACGGGGCGCCGAGGACACACAGTGGCCAGAAAGGATATTGCAGTCTTCAGAAAACTGTTTTCAAGCCTAGAAATAGGCTGTTTCTTTTCCATCTCATAGTTTTTCTTTGCAATACTACTCAGGGGGACAGAATGTTTTTTCTTTCCTGGATTTGAAACAAAAACGAAAAAAAAAAAAAAAAAAAAAAAAAGTCATCTAGGGGAGAGGAAGCATTTTTTATCCCCCAAACAGGTGTTTGGGCAATTAACTTTTATAGTTCCAAATACCAATAGGTAGCAGGTGTACCTCGGTATTGTACCATGGCATCCGGGTCAGAAAGTACAAGAGGTGGGGATTCCCCCAGAGAGTCTGAGGTCTCGGACAAAGCTATGCCGCTGCTTTCCCCACAGGGAGCCTTGGGGCCATCGGGATCTGGGGCTGGAGCTGGCGCGGGTCAGTCCAACCCTAAGATGGTCACGGACGAGGTATTACTCACCTCTTTAAGAGAGATGGAGAAAAGAATGGGAAAAATGATAGCCACAGCTATGCGGGGCAGTAAATGGATTAGATCTCCGTCGCCCGAGCGCGGACCCTCAGAAGAGGAGGTCCTTTCCTCAGGGGAATTGGACGACCTCTTGGACAAGGACCAAGTAGGTTCAGGGATCGAAGATCCGGATACAGAGGAGTCTGGAGCAGTCTCCCAAGGGGAGAGCTGGTGGATTCAAGCCTTAACGGACTTGGTCCATAATGCATTCAACTTGCCAGTACCAGATCTCCAGGTATCTACGGTTTCAGCTTTGGGCTCACTGAGGGCGCCTCAAAGCAATGCAGTATTTCCGATCCACCCTCTACTAGAGGGAGTTTTGTTCCAAGATTGGAACAAGCCAGATAAAATCTTCTTACCACCTAAAAGATTCTCTGCCCTATATCCTATGGAAGATAAATTTTCCAAGAAATGGGCTACTCCTGCAGTGGACGCAGCCATCTCATGTATTAACAAATCATTAACATGCCCTGTAGAAAACATACAGGTATTCAAGGATCCAGTTGATAAACGCTTGGAAGCACTACTTAAGAACTCCTTCACTACTGCAGGGGCAGTAGTACAGCCAGCTGTGGCTGCGATTGGGGTTGCTCAAGCATTATCGGATCAAGTTAAGCAGATGCTTAAACTTATTCCTGCCCAGCAGGCAGAAGAATTTTCGGATGTCCCTAGGGCCATATGTTTTACAGTAGACGCAATTAAGGATTCTATCCAGCAAGCGTCACGTTTATCGTTATCCCTTATCCATATGAGAAGACTCTTATGGTTAAAAAGCTGGGAGGCCGAGCCCCCATGCAAGAAGCTCCTGGTAGGGTTCCCCTTCCATGGAGGACGACTCTTCGGAGAAGACCTAGATAAATACATTCAAACCATTTCAAATGGCAAAAGTACTCTCTTGTGAAAAATAAAGGAATATATTACAGACACCAAGTGCCAATATAAAACCACAGCGCTATGAGAATAAATAAATATTCAAAACTAAAGTTATGCAAGTGTACAATGTGATAACACAATTTCAGTGATTAAACTCATACATTGAAAACATGCAACAAAATTATTATATATTAATGATAAATATAAATTTAAATTTAAGTGAAAAAAAGTCCGTGTTGTAACATAAAGACGTGAAGAAAAGAGTTCATATAACTTCAGTGTGTATAATCCACTTTTCAGAACTTCCACCACACCTCAGTGTTCAGTGCTCCAATCCCCTCACAGTGGACACTCACCACAATGTTATGCCTCCCACTCTCGTGTTTGGCTAACGAGCTTGAAATAAATATCTCCACAGTGTCACCCGTCAATGAATTCCAGTGTTAAATGTAAGGATGTTCCAAGTAACAATGCAAAAAAAGAAAAGGTGCACAATAGTGTAATAACGTAAGACCAGTTTAATATAAACACATAAGAAAACCTCCAAAAATTGCACTCACAAACAAACTCCAATAAAAAGCTTTGTGTATGAACAGAACGCTGCACACTTCAAAATCCTTAATGGCAAATAACAGTGGTCACGGCGGACCCTCGGTCACCTGGATTATCTCACCGCAATCCTCGGCACAGCACACCACTTCAAACGATACTTTGTATTTCCAAATAGCTCCGATATAACTGCAAGCAGTCTTGGATGTAACTTAGGACTTTCTAAACATGGATTAGGCCACGCCCCGACATGTTTCGACTTCCTGTCTTATTCATGGGTATGGGCCAATCAATTCTTCCCCTCTTTTAAGAGTATTCAGGGATACTGCCAGCAAATGAAATCAGACAGTGACGATTCGCACCACGCCTCTTGCGTGTGCGTATCGCACTATCTGAAAGAGCGAGGACGTCACCCGGTCACGTGTGCAGTGGTGTCCAATAGGGTGAGATCATCGCCGCTGTCTATGGGCGGGAGCTGTGTATAGCGTCTCATCTATCACTATGGCAACGAGGAGCGCAGCCAATCATGCTGCGCCTCTCTTGGTACGCCGTAGAGTGATCAATGAGTGTGAGCTATCATTATGGTGCCGCGTTGTCTTAACAACGGGGGACGCGGCCAACTGGTCACGTGTGCCCCGTGGTCAATAGACGCTGCTCGCAGCATTAATCCATACGGAAATATAGTACACAGAACTGCACTAATATCACACACAACGGTTTACTTTTTAAACTGACAAGTACAAATTGGAGAATGAGATAGTGCGGGCATAGTAGCACTTATCAAAACCTAGGAATTAAAAATGATCTAAATTTGGGACCGGTCTCTCAAGGATCCCCGTGACCACCAATACCTAGGTTTAACAAACATCTCAATAAAGGTCATACATTCATTAAGTAAATGCAGAACTTACATCATTAAATTAAAAATTTAAAATTTAAAAATAAATTAAAACTAGCACTATAATTATGGTCTGACATATATATATGATAAATTAAAACAATATGAGATATTTTTAAAATTTATATATAAATGAATAAATCATATATAAAAATAAATTATACACAAATCTATATATCTACATAGTAGTCCGAGAGGAGCTAAGCCATTCCATTCAGGACAACATATCATGAGGTATCCCTCGTGAATATGGGTAAATATACAAATAAATTAAATAAATGAATTAAATATGGAATGAATGGTTGATTATCAATAATTATGATTGAGGATGAACGAATATAAATAAATTAAATCCAGACATCATGATAACCGTATGATTTACCATGGAGTCCAGGTATCTGGCACCCAACACTGACAACTGCAAGGATGAGGGTTTCAACTGGTATCACCCAAGCTCATGTAGCTTATTATCCTGCAATTCAGTACTGGGTCCAGCCCTAAACCGAACAATAAAGAATGAGTTGCTCACTACTACCATATACCAATGGCATAGATGAACAGCCTGAATATGGAAAATATACTAGAGGCATTGTATGCTTCAAGAATTGTTAATGAAGCAGTTGAGGTCAACTTCTATATTTAAACCTCGAGGCTGAAGACATTTAAGCAGGTATATCCACTGGGTTTCGCGCTGTGAGAGGTCCCTTATTCTATTTGAACCCCTCCACCCGAAATACACTACATCAATCCCACAAAATTGGATCAGAGATGGATCCTGTTTATGTCTCTTTTTGAAGTGCATCGAGACGCTGTGATGTTCAAAGCCCTTTTTTATGTTCGCTAGATGTTCAGCGATTCGCACCCTAAGCAATCTTTTAGTTCTCCCCACATAAAGTAAACCACATGGGCACCATAATAGATAGACTACATAGGAAGAATTACACGTGCTGAATTCTTTGATTTCAAAAGATTTGCCATCACTTCCTGTAATTTCACATTTCCCCCTGTTATGTGTGCGTACTGTCCGACAACATATACACTTTCGACAGGGAAAAAAAACCTTTTAGGTCAATTTTTATAGAGGGATTGGGAGGATCCAAAATTTTCCGGACAACCCTATCCCCAAAATTTGGTGCCTTTCGGTAAATAAACCGAGGTTGTTCTGGTATTACAGTCCCCAAATGTGTGTCTCTAGCCAAAATGTACCAATGTTTCCGAAAGATGGTTTCAATCTCCTTATATTGAGAATGGAATCCTGTTAAAAAACCCCATTGGTGTTGACTATTAGATTCAGCAGATACCCTCTTTCTCAGACATTGTTCCCGCGGTACATTTGCTACATCTCTTATGATGTTATTCAATTTAGTTTCATTGTACCCCTTCTGTACAAATCTCTGTTTCAACATAGTTGCTTGTTCTATATAGTCAGATTCCTCAGTACAATTTCTCCTCACTCTTAGGAACTGTCCTTTCGGAATATTGTTTATCCACGCCGGATGATGTCCGCTCCGGATCGACAAGTAACTGTTCCGATCTGTCGTTTTAAAGTGTACTTTAGTCTTCAATTTACCATCTAGGTGTTTAATGTTGACATCAAGGAAATCGACTGAACTGGTGCTGATATTATATTCAAGCTTGATGTTATTACTATTGTTGTTGAGATCTGTTAGGAACTGTCTTAGATCCAACTCCGATCCCTCCCAAATAAGTAAGAGATCGTCGATGAATCTACGATAGAAAATCAGCTGTCGTTTCTGGTTACGGAAGATATATCTATCCTCCCACTCCGCCATGAACAGGTTGGCGAGGCTAGGGGCAAATTTTGCTCCCATAGCCACGCCAACCTGCTGCGAAAAGAAGAAGCCATTGAACCAGAAATAGTTGTGTGCCATGCAGAACTCCAGAGCCTGGCCGAGGAATTTCTTTTGGACATAGGGAATGTCCTCCCTCCTGCTCAGTGCCCAATTTAATGCCAGCGCAGCGTCCTCGTGTTGGATTATGGTATAAAGGGACGCTACGTCCGCTGTTACCAAAATAATGTTGGACTCAGAATTGATATTAACTAGTTGCAAAGATGTTACTAAGTCCGTAGTGTCCTTCAAAAATGCCCTAGTATTCCGAACACTAGGCTGGAGGAACTTGTCTAGGTATTCTCCCAACCTGGCAGTTACTGAACCAATCCCATTTACAATGGGTCGGGCCGGTGGGACTGTTGGGTGCTTATGGATCTTTGGAAGCGTGTATATCACAGGAGTCCTACACACAGAAGGGGCCAAATAGGCTTTTTCTTTGGCATTAAGGGCATTGGTCCGGTATCCCCAACAAACTAGAGCTTCTAATTGGGATTTATAATCCTCAGTGGGGTCTGAGCCCAATCTCCTGTAAGTGGTAGAGTCACTCAACAATGTGGTTAGTTGGTTCAGATAAAACTCCTTGTCCATAACGACCACCCCGCCTCCCTTGTCAGCAGGGCGGATGATGATCTCTTTATTATTTTCAAGGCTTTTTATTCCTTCCTTAATGAAATCAGGGTTCACCTTCTTCTTTTGGGGGAGTTCATCGATATCTTTCAGCACTAATTGTTTAAAGACCTCGATGTAATGGTTATTTGGGTTTTGGGGATTAAAAAGGGATCTATTCTTCAGGCCACTGTCTATGTGTCCAGGTGCAACAATACTCTTTAAAGATGATTCAACCGGATGGCTCAAAAAATATTTTTTCATATTGAGAGACCTTATAAATTTATGAGTGTCAATGTACAAATTAAACTTGTTCATGACTTTCCTTGGTGCACATTTTAGGCCAGTGTTTAGTATGTTCAGCTCTTTCGAATTCAACACTACTTTACTTAAATTAAAGATCCCTGTATTTAGATTTTCCTCGGTCTTTTCTTTGGATTGCTTTCTCCGTCCGGCCCTACAACCCCTTCTTCTCTTTGGGGGTAATCCCCATTCTTGGAGTGTGGATGTGGTTGTCCATTCCTGTCCACCCCTTTGTTGTGAGAGGTGTGAGGGGGTCTCCTCGGGGTTGTTCCTCTCCCCCTCCCCCTCTGCCCTAAAAAAGGCTGTGGTTGGTGATAATAATGATTAGGTGCTGGGTGTGCATACCACTGCTGATATTCTTGTTGAGGGTAATATTGGCAATGGTTATGTTCACCCTGTGTGTAATAAGGGCGAGGTGATTGATGATTTTGACTATATTGATAATCATCTCTCTCTCGTCTAGGTCCTGCAGGTGATTCAAATTGTGGACCATACTGCCCACTTCCAGAAGCCTGTGAGTCAGAGTTCCGTCTCTGATTTGGCAATAGATGTTCATTTTTCCTCATTATGGCTTTCCCGGTATTTTGTTTAATTGAATCCTTTTTCTGATTCGCTGGGTTTGTTTTCTGTACAGGTTTAACTCCCTCATTCGCGTTATCAGTTCCTGCAGCATTTTGCCATGCATATACTTTATCATTCTTGAAATCTTCAGAGTCTCGGTTATATTTCTTAACCTTTCTCTTCTGCGTTTCCCTATCAACTTTCTCCAGTTTTTTCTTCATGTTCGTATTAAATTCTTTAATCATGGCAGAATCATTAATTGGTACTAATTTGTCTTGTATGATTTTGATTTTATCATTAATCATACTCAACTTAATCTGTTTCCTTTTCAGAACCAATAGTTGTAAATCCATCCCCACTTTATCAAAGAATTTTTTCCATTCATCCATATATTTAGTCTCATGGAGACCATCTTGGGGAGTCACATCCCACCTTAAACTTCTAAAAATCAGACCCTCCTTATTATAGTGCTCAAACGTAAACACATCCCACCAGGTTTTTATTTGTTTCTCTAATAGAATCTCCAAGGATTTTAAAATCCCCGGATAATCTTCCTCACAGTCTGTCATTTCATGACTGGTAGAGAAGATCGTGTCAGCACTCAATTGCCTATTCATCAAATAATTGATGGATTCCATGGCTGCTAGTAGTTTAAATAGTATAGAAATGTAGTAATTGGGATATCAAAGAAAGCGCCCGACTGATAACCCACTACTGCGCCAATGTGAAAGAGAAATTAAAGCGCCTAGCTGCTGTTTAAATAAACGATATGTGAAAAATAAAGGAATATATTACAGACACCAAGTGCCAATATAAAACCACAGCGCTATGAGAATAAATAAATATTCAAAACTAAAGTTATGCAAGTGTACAATGTGATAACACAATTTCAGTGATTAAACTCATACATTGAAAACATGCAACAAAATTATTATATATTAATGATAAATATAAATTTAAATTTAAGTGTTCGTAAATTTAATACGAACATGAAGAAAAAACTGGAGAAAGTTGATAGGGAAACGCAGAAGAGAAAGGTTAAGAAATATAACCGAGACTCTGAAGATTTCAAGAATGATAAAGTATATGCATGGCAAAATGCTGCAGGAACTGATAACGCGAATGAGGGAGTTAAACCTGTACAGAAAACAAACCCAGCGAATCAGAAAAAGGATTCAATTAAACAAAATACCGGGAAAGCCATAATGAGGAAAAATGAACATCTATTGCCAAATCAGAGACGGAACTCTGACTCACAGGCTTCTGGAAGTGGGCAGTATGGTCCACAATTTGAATCACCTGCAGGACCTAGACGAGAGAGAGATGATTATCAATATAGTCAAAATCATCAATCACCTCGCCCTTATTACACACAGGGTGAACATAACCATTGCCAATATTACCCTCAACAAGAATATCAGCAGTGGTATGCACACCCAGCACCTAATCATTATTATCACCAACCACAGCCTTTTTTAGGGCAGAGGGGGAGGGGGAGAGGAACAACCCCGAGGAGACCCCCTCACACCTCTCACAACAAAGGGGTGGACAGGAATGGACAACCACATCCACACTCCAAGAATGGGGATTACCCCCAAAGAGAAGAAGGGGTTGTAGGGCCGGACGGAGAAAGCAATCCAAAGAAAAGACCGAGGAAAATCTAAATACAGGGATCTTTAATTTAAGTAAAGTAGTGTTGAATTCGAAAGAGCTGAACATACTAAACACTGGCCTAAAATGTGCACCAAGGAAAGTCATGAACAAGTTTAATTTGTACATTGACACTCATAAATTTATAAGGTCTCTCAATATGAAAAAATATTTTTTGAGCCATCCGGTTGAATCATCTTTAAAGAGTATTGTTGCACCTGGACACATAGACAGTGGCCTGAAGAATAGATCCCTTTTTAATCCCCAAAACCCAAATAACCATTACATCGAGGTCTTTAAACAATTAGTGCTGAAAGATATCGATGAACTCCCCCAAAAGAAGAAGGTGAACCCTGATTTCATTAAGGAAGGAATAAAAAGCCTTGAAAATAATAAAGAGATCATCATCCGCCCTGCTGACAAGGGAGGCGGGGTGGTCGTTATGGACAAGGAGTTTTATCTGAACCAACTAACCACATTGTTGAGTGACTCTACCACTTACAGGAGATTGGGCTCAGACCCCACTGAGGATTATAAATCCCAATTAGAAGCTCTAGTTTGTTGGGGATACCGGACCAATGCCCTTAATGCCAAAGAAAAAGCCTATTTGGCCCCTTCTGTGTGTAGGACTCCTGTGATATACACGCTTCCAAAGATCCATAAGCACCCAACAGTCCCACCGGCCCGACCCATTGTAAATGGGATTGGTTCAGTAACTGCCAGGTTGGGAGAATACCTAGACAAGTTCCTCCAGCCTAGTGTTCGGAATACTAGGGCATTTTTGAAGGACACTACGGACTTATTAACATCTTTGCAACTAGTTAATATCAATTCTGAGTCCAACATTATTTTGGTAACAGCGGACGTAGCGTCCCTTTATACCATAATCCAACACGAGGACGCTGCGCTGGCATTAAATTGGGCACTGAGCAGGAGGGAGGACATTCCCTATGTCCAAAAGAAATTCCTCGGCCAGGCTCTGGAGTTCTGCATGGCACACAACTATTTCTGGTTCAATGGCTTCTTCTTTTCGCAGCAGGTTGGCGTGGCTATGGGAGCAAAATTTGCCCCTAGCCTCGCCAACCTGTTCATGGCGGAGTGGGAGGATAGATATATCTTCCGTAACCAGAAACGACAGCTGATTTTCTATCGTAGATTCATCGACGATCTCTTACTTATTTGGGAGGGATCGGAGTTGGATCTAAGACAGTTCCTAACAGATCTCAACAACAATAGTAATAACATCAAGCTTGAATATAATATCAGCACCAGTTCAGTCGATTTCCTTGATGTCAACATTAAACACCTAGATGGTAAATTGAAGACTAAAGTACACTTTAAAACGACAGATCGGAACAGTTACTTGTCGATCCGGAGCGGACATCATCCGGCGTGGATAAACAATATTCCGAAAGGACAGTTCCTAAGAGTGAGGAGAAATTGTACTGAGGAATCTGACTATATAGAACAAGCAACTATGTTGAAACAGAGATTTGTACAGAAGGGGTACAATGAAACTAAATTGAATAACATCATAAGAGATGTAGCAAATGTACCGCGGGAACAATGTCTGAGAAAGAGGGTATCTGCTGAATCTAATAGTCAACACCAATGGGGTTTTTTAACAGGATTCCATTCTCAATATAAGGAGATTGAAACCATCTTTCGGAAACATTGGTACATTTTGGCTAGAGACACACATTTGGGGACTGTAATACCAGAACAACCTCGGTTTATTTACCGAAAGGCACCAAATTTTGGGGATAGGGTTGTCCGGAAAATTTTGGATCCTCCCAATCCCTCTATAAAAATTGACCTAAAAGGTTTTTTTCCCTGTCGAAAGTGTATATGTTGTCGGACAGTACGCACACATAACAGGGGGAAATGTGAAATTACAGGAAGTGATGGCAAATCTTTTGAAATCAAAGAATTCAGCACGTGTAATTCTTCCTATGTAGTCTATCTATTATGGTGCCCATGTGGTTTACTTTATGTGGGGAGAACTAAAAGATTGCTTAGGGTGCGAATCGCTGAACATCTAGCGAACATAAAAAAGGGCTTTGAACATCACAGCGTCTCGATGCACTTCAAAAAGAGACATAAACAGGATCCATCTCTGATCCAATTTTGTGGGATTGATGTAGTGTATTTCGGGTGGAGGGGTTCAAATAGAATAAGGGACCTCTCACAGCGCGAAACCCAGTGGATATACCTGCTTAAATGTCTTCAGCCTCGAGGTTTAAATATAGAAGTTGACCTCAACTGCTTCATTAACAATTCTTGAAGCATACAATGCCTCTAGTATATTTTCCATATTCAGGCTGTTCATCTATGCCATTGGTATATGGTAGTAGTGAGCAACTCATTCTTTATTGTTCGGTTTAGGGCTGGACCCAGTACTGAATTGCAGGATAATAAGCTACATGAGCTTGGGTGATACCAGTTGAAACCCTCATCCTTGCAGTTGTCAGTGTTGGGTGCCAGATACCTGGACTCCATGGTAAATCATACGGTTATCATGATGTCTGGATTTAATTTATTTATATTCGTTCATCCTCAATCATAATTATTGATAATCAACCATTCATTCCATATTTAATTCATTTATTTAATTTATTTGTATATTTACCCATATTCACGAGGGATACCTCATGATATGTTGTCCTGAATGGAATGGCTTAGCTCCTCTCGGACTACTATGTAGATATATAGATTTGTGTATAATTTATTTTTATATATGATTTATTCATTTATATATAAATTTTAAAAATATCTCATATTGTTTTAATTTATCATATATATATGTCAGACCATAATTATAGTGCTAGTTTTAATTTATTTTTAAATTTTAAATTTTTAATTTAATGATGTAAGTTCTGCATTTACTTAATGAATGTATGACCTTTATTGAGATGTTTGTTAAACCTAGGTATTGGTGGTCACGGGGATCCTTGAGAGACCGGTCCCAAATTTAGATCATTTTTAATTCCTAGGTTTTGATAAGTGCTACTATGCCCGCACTATCTCATTCTCCAATTTGTACTTGTCAGTTTAAAAAGTAAACCGTTGTGTGTGATATTAGTGCAGTTCTGTGTACTATATTTCCGTATGGATTAATGCTGCGAGCAGCGTCTATTGACCACGGGGCACACGTGACCAGTTGGCCGCGTCCCCCGTTGTTAAGACAACGCGGCACCATAATGATAGCTCACACTCATTGATCACTCTACGGCGTACCAAGAGAGGCGCAGCATGATTGGCTGCGCTCCTCGTTGCCATAGTGATAGATGAGACGCTATACACAGCTCCCGCCCATAGACAGCGGCGATGATCTCACCCTATTGGACACCACTGCACACGTGACCGGGGTGACGTCCTCGCTCTTTCAGATAGTGCGATACGCACACGCAAGAGGCGTGGTGCGAATCGTCACTGTCTGATTTCATTTGCTGGCAGTATCCCTGAATACTCTTAAAAGAGGGGAAGAATTGATTGGCCCATACCCATGAATAAGACAGGAAGTCGAAACATGTCGGGGCGTGGCCTAATCCATGTTTAGAAAGTCCTAAGTTACATCCAAGACTGCTTGCAGTTATATCGGAGCTATTTGGAAATACAAAGTATCGTTTGAAGTGGTGTGCTGTGCCGAGGATTGCGGTGAGATAATCCAGGTGACCGAGGGTCCGCCGTGACCACTGTTATTTGCCATTAAGGATTTTGAAGTGTGCAGCGTTCTGTTCATACACAAAGCTTTTTATTGGAGTTTGTTTGTGAGTGCAATTTTTGGAGGTTTTCTTATGTGTTTATATTAAACTGGTCTTACGTTATTACACTATTGTGCACCTTTTCTTTTTTTGCATTGTTACTTGGAACATCCTTACATTTAACACTGGAATTCATTGACGGGTGACACTGTGGAGATATTTATTTCAAGCTCGTTAGCCAAACACGAGAGTGGGAGGCATAACATTGTGGTGAGTGTCCACTGTGAGGGGGATTGGAGCACTGAACACTGAGGTGTGGTGGAAGTTCTGAAAAGTGGATTATACACACTGAAGTTATATGAACTCTTTTCTTCACGTCTTTATGTTACAACACGGACTTTTTTTCACTTAAATTTAAATTTATATTTATCATTAATATATAATAATTTTGTTGCATGTTTTCAATGTATGAGTTTAATCACTGAAATTGTGTTATCACATTGTACACTTGCATAACTTTAGTTTTGAATATTTATTTATTCTCATAGCGCTGTGGTTTTATATTGGCACTTGGTGTCTGTAATATATTCCTTTATTTTTCACATATCGTTTATTTAAACAGCAGCTAGGCGCTTTAATTTCTCTTTCACATTGGCGCAGTAGTGGGTTATCAGTCGGGCGCTTTCTTTGATATCCCAATTACTACAAAAGTACTCTCTTGCCAACTAAGAGGAAGTTTCAGGGGCCTGCGTTTAAACGACAGTACTCCCCTGGGCAGGGGCCCTCTAATGCCAAACAGTATCGACGGCCTCCTGCGAAAGCAAACTTCGGCTTCAACAGCAAATCACAAGGACAGGCTGCTAGAGGCAGAAAGCAGTGGGTTCGCAAACCAGCAAAACCAGCCCCCAAGCCGACCTTATGAAGGGGCGCCCCCACCCACGAAGGTGGGGGGAAGGCTGCGACTCTTTTCAGAGGTTTGGGAAGCCAGCATTCCCGACGAGTGGGTACGGTCTTCCGTGGCCACGGGCTACAAATTAGATTTCCTAAGGTTTCCTCCTCTTCATTTCCAGGAGTCGAGGATTCCAAACGATCCGGAGAAAGGAGCCGCATTAATGTCGGCATTAAATCATCTACTTTCCCAGGAAGTAATAGTAGAGGTACCAGTCCTGGAACAGGGGCTAGGTTTCTACTCCAACCTATTCATCATCCCGAAGTCCAATGGAGATGTCAGGCCAATTTTGGACCTAAAGATGGTAAATACATACCTAAAGATCCGCTCATTTCGGATGGAATCCGTGCGGTCAGCAGCTACCACACTCCAAAAGGACGACTTCATGGCGTCCATAGACATAAAGGATGCCTACCTTCATCTTCCAATTTATCAGCCACATCAAAAATATCTACGCTTCATGGTGGCTTCGCGTCACTTCCAATTCGTGGCGCTTCCCTTCGGGTTGGCTACGGCCCCCCGGGTGTTCACGAAGGTCCTAGCTCCAATCCTAGCCAAACTAAGGATCCAAGGGGTCACGATCCTAGCATACCTGGACAACCTCCTAGTCATAGATCACTCGTCTCCCGGCTTGGAGCGAGCAGTGGCCCTCACGGTCCAATACCTTGAGAAGTTCGGCTGGGTCCTAAATCGAGAAAAGTCAGCTTTCCTGCCCACAAGGCAGTTGGAATATCTCGGCATGAGATTAGACACAGAACAACAAAGAGTGTTTCTACCTCTGAGGAAGGTCAAAGCCATCAAGGAATTAATCCTACTGGTTCTAAGCAAGAAGGAACCGACTATTCGCCTATGTATGAGGTTACTAGGCAAGATGGTGGCCACATTCGAGGCGGTACCATACGCCCAGAGCCACACTCGCATCCTGCAGGCAGCCATCCTGTCAGCATGGAGCAGAAGGCCACAGGCCTTGGATATCCCGTTGCCGCTCTCATCAAGAGTCCGACAAAGTCTGTGTTGGTGGTTAGACCCTCAGAATCTACTGAAGGGGAAGTCTTTCAGCCCAGTGGCTTGGAAGATAGTGACCACAGACGCCAGCCTGACGGGCTGGGGAGCAATTTTGGATGGTTGCACTCGCCAAGGTACTTGGGCAACGCCAGAGAAGCAGTTGCCCATCAACATCTTGGAGCTCAGAGCTGCTCGACTAGCCCTCAGGGCTTGGACGTCAAAATTGCAGGGGTTCCCGGTGAGAATTCAATCAGACAATGCCACGGCCGTGGCATACATAAATCACCAAGGGGGAACCAGGAGTCAAGCCGCTCAGAGAGAGGTGAGCTTGATTCTCCTATGGGCAGAGGCTCATGTGCCCTGCATATCGGCAATATTCATTCCAGGAGTGGACAACTTTCAGGCGGACTTCTTAAGCCGCCAGACTCTTTTGCCGGGGGAATGGTCTCTGCATCCACAAATCTTTCAAGCACTCTGCCAAAGATGGGGAGTGCCGGACGTGGATATCATGGCATCGAGACTCAACAAGAAGCTAGACAGGTTCATGTCCCGCTCAAGGGATCCGATGGCCTGCGGAACCGATGCGTTGGTTTGCCCTTGGCATCAGTTCAAACTTCTTTATGCGTTTCCCCCGCTCCAGTTACTACCCCGCCTGCTGCGCAGGATCCGGGTGGAGCACATACCAGTCATCCTGGTAGCTCCAGCATGGCCCAGAAGGGCATGGTACTCACTAATCTTAAGGATGGTAGTGGGAGACCCTTGGACTCTTCCTCTACGGCCAGACCTGCTATCGCAAGGTCCGATCCTCCACCCTGCCTTACGGCATCTAAATTTGACGGCCTGGAAGCTGAATCCCTGATTCTCAGGGGTAGAGGTCTGTCTCAGAAAGTAATCTCTACCCTAATCAGAGCCAGGAAACCGGTCTCTAGGGTGATTTATTACAGGGTCTGGAAGGCCTATGTAGGCTGGTGTGAGTCCAAGCGATGGCTTTCTCGCAAATTTACCATCGATAGAGTATTAAGTTTTCTCCAGCTAGGAGTGGATAAAGGATTGGCATTAAGCACAATCAAAGGACAGATTTCTGCTCTGTCAGTGTGGTTTCAGCGGCCGCTGGCCACCCACTCGCTGGTTAAGACCTTCCTTCAAGGGGTCTTGCGTATTAAACCTCCAGTTAAATCCCCGCTTTGCCCGTGGGATTTAAACCTTGTTCTGTCAAGTTTACGGAAACAACCGTTTGAGCCGTTGGCTGAAATTCCTTTAGTTTTACTGACAAGAAAGTTAGTATTTTTGGTCGCCATAGTTTCCGCAAGAAGAGTATCGGAACTGGCGGCCTTATCCTGTAAGGAACCATATCTTATTTTTCATAAGGACAGGGTCGTTCTCCGCCCTCATCCTTCCTTCCTACCGAAGGTTGTATCCAGTTTTCATTTGAACCAGGATTTGGTATTACCATCCTTCTTCCCTAAACCTACTTCCAGAAAGGAAGGGTTGCTGCATACCTTGGATATCGTCAGGGCCATGAAGGCCTATCTTAAAGCTACAAAGAAGATCCGGAAAACAGATGTGCTGTTCATATTACCGGATGGGCCCAAGAAGGGGCAGGCAGCTGCAAAGTCCACCATTTCTAGGTGGATTAAGCAATTAATCACTCAGGCCTACGGCTTGAAAGGGTTGCCTCCTCCAGTATCATTAAAGGCTCATTCTACTAGGGCCATGGGCGCCTCCTGGGCAGCACACCACCAGATCTCTATGGCTCAAGTTTGCAAGGCGGCAACCTGGTCTTCTGTCCACACGTTTACAAAATTCTACCAGTTGGACGTAAGAAGGAAGTCTGATACAGCCTTTGGGCAGGCAGTGCTGCAGGCTGCAGTTTGAGACCCTCGGATTCCGGGGGCTCCTCTTTTTTGAGTTAAATTTAAAATTTAAGATTATTTTTCTCAACTAAGTTGGATTTATTATGATTTGAGTATTTCTCTAAATTAAATCCTTTTGTCTTGGAGATGTTCTCCCTCCCCTCATTGTGAGCATTGCTTTGGGACATCCCATATAGTAATGAATATGCCGCTCTGTGTCCCGTGATGTACGATAAAGAAAAAGGGATTTTTAATACAGCTTACCTGTAAAATCCTTTTCTTGAAGTACATCACGGGACACAGAGCTCCCACCCCTCTTTTTGGGGACCATTTTGGGAGGCATACTGCTTGCTACAAAACTGAGGTACTCCTCCTATGGGAGGGGGTTATATAGGGAGGGGCATTTCCTGTTTGAGATTGCCAGTGTCAACACCTGAAGGTACTCCATATAACCCATATAGTAATGAATATGCCGCTCTGTGTCCCGTGATGTACTTCAAGAAAAGGATTTTACAGGTAAGCTGTATTAAAAATCCCTTTTTTTTTCCTTCTAAGCCAGCGTAAACCAGAGTTTTGTGTCACTTTAATCAATACAAAAAAATGCAGAAATCTCTAATAAATAGATTGATTTCAGGTCACTGCAGTAGCCACAAACAACTATGTAGATTTCATTATTGCAGTCATATAACTGAATAAATGTAATTTTACACTTTGCAGATCATTCTGCTTGATTAAATAGATATATAAGACTATATATTAAAGCAAAATTTCTACCTCCAAAAATAAAATCTTTGTCTTGTAATCTGAAATCACCAGATGGCTTGATTTTTTTTTTTGCTTTGATGTCTTTGCCAGGTACGCGAGAGGGATCTGCCATTTGTAATGCACACGCTGGCAGCAGAATTTACTATATTGCAGGTGGTGAATGGAGAGACTGTGGCTGCTGATAATCTTGGAGTAACAAATGGATTTGTGAAACCCAAGCTTGGTAAGTGTCATTCACAGAAACCCATCGATCATACAAGGACATTTATTATTTGAAAAAAAAACAAAAAAACTCTTAGCTGGTTAGACATTGTGTATATTCAGTGACTGGTAGACATGTGCACTGCCGAAAAATTTGTTCGTATTCGTTTCTATCGTTTTTTTTGGGGGGGGGGCGGTTTAATTTTTTTGGGTCATTCGTTATGATCGCAATTCGAAAATAAAAAAGAATAGCTAACTAACTATTAAATTACAAGTATTGGAATTTCCTTTCAAATTTGGCAGTTAGTGAAGGTAACGAATACGAATTTATCTAAAGTTACGAATTATCTGAATTAACAAATGCCACATCTAAAGAAATGGACCGGATGAATTAATAAATAATATTATGTTTTTATTATTGTTATTTATTATTATTCATTGCATTACATTAATTTAGTCACGGCATTCGTTATTTTGGATAATTCGTAACTTTGGATAAATTCATATTCGTTACGTTCACTAGCAGCCAAATTTGAAAGGAAATTCCAATACCTAGAATTTAATAGTAACAGTTAAGTTATTAGTTGTTATTTCAGATTTTCGAATTTACAAATATTTGGAAGAATTTGTTAAATGGGTTTTCGTTAATTCGAATATTTCCAAATTAACGAATTTTGTCGAAATTTAGTTAAACTAATTCAGAACGAAACGCGTTGAACATGTCTAGTGACTGGCAGACGAAAAGTATTTGCAGAGGAGGGAAACGCCATTAATATTACTTGGATGGTAAAATTGCTTGCACATTAAATACATACTCTGGCATGATTTTAATAGGTGAATATTGGGCATCCTGGCTTTGCATGCATAGGACCTAGCAGGTACATCTAGACTTTGTATTTTTTTTCCAGTCAGGCCTCAAACATTGTATTATGAGGCAAGCAATGTAGTTTAAGAAATGTATTAGAACGAGTAATATTTATAATATTCTGCCGTGCAAAAAAGACAAAAATTCAAATTAAAGAACAAATAGTATAAAAAAACTAAAGGCAAATATTTTTCTTTTTTTTGTTTTGTATAGAGTGGCGATGGATTAGAATATCCAAAATGAAAAAAAGTGCCAAAAACTGCTAGGGCACTGTCTAGGCACATCCAACGACTGGTTATAAAAAAAATGGAAAAGGAACACATAAACTGCAGTATATATAAAGTGACATTCTGTGCCTTATCAAATGTAAAGAAGGGAGGAGGAAGCAATGGGGGAGGGGGGGTCAGTGTCAAGCCATGTTATAAATTTGCTACAGAAAAATGGCAACCAATCGCACACAGGACACTGACTCGCTGTGACCAAAACTAAACCAGGTAATGTAAGATGGCTTCAGCTCTGCTCTGCACCCACAGGGGAGGTCCCTCGGATGCATTTTGCCCCCAAGTGGGCTTAATCAGTGAGGTCTCATTTACAATAACAGTGAGTGTCTTCTTCAGTATTTGTCATTATTCTTCCCCCCTAAATGCAGAATAGACTATTGTATTGGCCTAACACTGAAGATATCCATATCTCTGGTGATTGGAGCGTTTGTAAAGTTGGTCCAGTGTTCTATTAATTTCTGCTCCCCCACCTCATAAATAGAGCCAATGCAGACCAAAGTTATTTTCTGAAGCCCTGTACACACGGCCGGGAATCTTGTCAAGAAAAAAATGTTGTTCCTTGCAAGCTTTCTTGCTCGCCGAGTGTACACACACACCATTCAAAAGAACCGCCGTTATTTTGAATGGCAAAAACGCGGTGACATCATCAACTAAGACGAGCATGCGCTCGTCACATTCAATGCCATTGCCGCCATCTTGCTACTCCCTACACTATGCCTTGTAAGCTACCGCGCATGCGTCAAAGTCTCATCGAGCATGTGCGGGCTTACCGGGGCCAGGTAAGCATACACACGCTCGGGTTTCTCGGCAGGAAAACGCTGCCGAGAATCCTGACGAGAAAAATAGAAAGCAGGTTCTCTATTTTTCTTGTCGAGGTTCCCGGCAGTTTTCCCGATAAGAAACCATTCACACGCACGGTTTTCTCTGCAAAAAGCTCTCCCAGCAGCTTTCTTGCCAAGAAAACCGTGCATGTGTACGAGGCCTGAGTCTAAATGTTTGTTGCAAAATGGTCAGGTTCCCCTATGTATGGTCACATTTAATGTTCATCTAGTGAATGAAGAGGAATGTCAAAGTTCAAGAATTAAATCTTGAGGAGCAATAAGTGATCGGTTGTGTCAAAAGCTGAAGACCGATCAGGAGCAGGAGCCTTAAGATTTTGTACATGATAGAATTTTAGTATGATCTTTTCAGTGGAGTGATTATTGAACAGTGATGACGTGAATGATTATTGTAGAAGGTCATGTAATGTAAAATTGGAGAAAAAGCAGCTTGCTTGTTTTATTAGATGTATAGGAGTCTGACAGATAATGGTAGATGAAAAACTGGTAAAAGAAAATGGTTTTCTGAGTATGTAATTGAATGAAGAAGGGGATATACCAGTTTAAGGCATGGAATAAACAGAGCATATAGATGAAGCATAGGGAGAAACAAGGTAAGAGATGGTGCCAGAAGAACAGCTAGTAAAGTGGGATATAAAAAGTTTGTTCAGTCATTGGGATAATACCTGGCACAGAGTAAACTAGTGTGACAGCAGAAGTGGAAATATCCTCAGATGATATATAGATGGGAGGAAGTGCGCCAGAACAAAGTAAGGGACTTCAAAGCACTAATAAATAGCTGTTTTGGATTGCTGGAGTATGAGGATATGGGAAAGGAAAAATGACTGCTTGATGAGTAAGGCAGTTTACCTGTGCTTGCAGGAAATTCCCTTTACTATTTTCTTCCCCCAGCCATGCGGAAAAACCTTTTCATCTGTTTATAAATGAATAGTAACTACCACATTTATATTTGTTTAATGCAAATCCATAGATTAGGCCTCACCAAGATGGCTTTCGGGTTGCTTCAGATTCCAGTGATTCTGCTCTTTATAGCCCAACTTCCTATTTTTATAATGAATAAAGCAGGAAAGGTTCTCCCTATTAGAAACACACAGTGAGAACAACTTGACCCTCCAAGCTCTATCCAGAACTACAAAATCCACATTTGTGTTTGGAGTTTGAGGTTAGATTTTTTTTATCTTCTCTTATCAATGTAAAAAAGAAATAAGTACTAAGATGGGGAATCTGTCGTCGTTGACATATCTTTATGAAAATGCCAGGCTTGCATGCTTATACAGTGGTTTAAACACTTTTTTGAGACACTAACAATACAAACATGTATGCTGTGTTTTCACTTTTTGGACTCTATCTTCATGCTTGCTCCTGGACAATGACTAAAGCCAGTGTCAACTAGGGAACCTAACATCAGAAGGAGTTGAACAGTGGCAACCCCTACATTTTTGTCAGTACAGATTTAATTTAAACTTTAAATGCCGAAATGTGGTGGTGTACACAATACCACTTTTACATATTGTAATAGATATAGTACTGGGTCCCAGAGCACAGCGGGAGCCAGTCATCAGGCGCAGCGCGACTCGCGCCGTAGGGAACCGGGGCAGTGAAGCCGGAGCGCTTCAATTCCTGGTTCCCTCACCGTGGTAAGTGTGCCGATATTAAAAGTCAGCAGCTGCAGTATTTGTAGCTGCTGACTTATAATATTTTTTTTTCAGCGGACATCCGCTTTAATGCTTTGTGTAGTTATTTTATGGACAGGAATTCTGTAATTCTTTTTTGTGAAGAGACTTCTTCAGTAAGTAATTTTGGTTCCAAGTCTTCAGTAAGGATACAATGACAGATGCTTTTTGTTCAGTCTGTAAACTGATCGCAAAAAAAATGTATAAATCAGATTCCTCTGCACTATATGGCCCTTCTGCTGGGCCATTGACAGGGGCTGTCGGAATACTTGAGGAACAACTGCGTCTGGTTCGGATGCAGGCACTGTTCAGCCGACTATTTTCTGCTTGGCTCCTTTGATTTTCAATCAAAAGATGTTGGATGGGAGGGGTCCAACAGGGCCGCCCAAAAACTGAATTTCATACAGTGTATGACCAGATTAAATCTGCACAATCGGCTTTGTGCAGATTGCTTTCAGGCACATTCAGTTTGAAATTTAGTTCAGATTGAGATGCTGCTGGGATCATTTGCAATTCCACATGTGCATCTGACCTCCAACTAAGCTGCACCACCCTGTTTCAAGCTGCTTTTACATTCCCATTGACTTGTTGGTGGAAAGAATTGCTTCTGACGCAGACAAAAGCCTGTTGGCACCAGCTTAGAAATACTTAAAAAAACTTAGTGTTTTCTTTCTCTGTGTATATATACCATTTTTTTCTCCTTCCAGTTCAGAGGCCAGTTATTCATCCACTTTCAAGCCCCAGCAATATGTTCTGTGTTACCAGCCTGGATCCATTTACACTTCCAACTGTGACTACACTCCTAATGGATGTTATGTTTTACTCCAATGGGTAGGTACCTGAAATGGCACTCATTTAAAAGACACTTTCTATGTACTGTTTTTTTTTTGTTGCTTTTTTTCTTTTATTAGTGTTTTATTGACCATAAGCTTACTGTACATAGCCAACAGAGGCCATGTCAATATTTCAAATAGTAGAAAATGTACACATCTGCTGAATAAAATATTAGGCACATAACCACAGATGGCACAACAAAATATATATGCAAACACATTTTAAGGACAAATAAATGAAACGCTGCCATGTAGGGTTCAATGCTAAAAACACAAGGTGGTCAAGTCGGGACCCAAGTGTAAATAGCAGCAAAGCATCTTCTGCAGAAAAGGTAGGGAGAGACTACTTCTATTAAATTGGCAGCCTAAACCAGCTGATACCTTTACCGTTAAATTGGACATTAAAAAAAAAAAGATGGAAAGAGAAGGAATTTCAGAAAAATGGAGAGGAAGAAAGAAAAAAAAAAAGGCAAGATAGGTACCGGGGAATCTCAATAAACATAGGATCAGATATGTAAAAGAAGGTGGTCAAATCAAGATGGCTGGGCATAATCAATCCAGTTTTTTTTTTTTTTTACTCATGTTCATTTACTAAATGAAGAAGTCGTGGTCAGTTTTTTTTTTTTTTTTTTTTTTTTTTTTTGTGCTACAGCAGTAAGGTGTGTCTGCAAATATGAGAGAGGCAACAGCTTGACTTTCATTACTATGAATGTAGCTTTTTGAACATGGTGGAAACCTTCTTTTGTATGGCTACTTTCAATTTGCCTGTGCAACACTGTATATTTTCATCTTTGCAGTCAAATTTAAAGCGGAGGTCCACCCACCGCTGCAAAAATTACAATACAGCAGCTGCACATATTATAGTTGTTGACTTTTAACCACTTACCCCCCGGACCATATTGCTGCCCAAAGACCAGAGTACTTTTTGCGATTCGGGACTGCGTCGCTTTAACAGACAATTGCGCGGTCGTGCGACGTGGCTCCCAAACAAAATTGGCGTCCTTTTTTTTCCCACAAATAGAGCTTTCTTTTGGTGGTATTTGATCACCTCTGCGTTTTTTATTTTTTGCGCTATAAACAAAAATAGAACGACAATTTTGAAAAAAATTAATATTTTTTAATTTTTGCTGTAATAAATATCCCCCAAAAATATATAAAAAAACATTTTTTTTCCTCAGTTTAGGCCGATACGTATTCTTCTACATATTTTTCGTAAAAAAAAATCGCAATAAGCGTTTGATTGGTTTGCGCAAAAGTTATAGCGTTTACAAAATAGGGGGTATTTTTATGGCATTTTTATTAATATTTTTTTTTACTAGTAATGGCGGCGATCAGCGATTTTTTTTTCGGTATTGCGACATTATGGCGACATTATGGCGGACACTTCTGACATTTTTGACACATTTTTGGGACCATTGGCATTTTTATAGCGATCAGTGCTATAAAAATGCTGCTATAAAAATGCATTAGATTACTATAAAAATGCCACTGGCAGTGAAGGGGTTAACACTAGGGGGCGGGGAAGGGGTTAAGTATGCCTGGGTGTGTTCTTACTGTGAGGGGGGGGGGTGGCCTCACTAGGGGAAACACTGATCTTCTGTTCATACATTGTATGAACAGAAAATCAGCATTTCCCCTGCTGACAGGAACGAGAGCTGTGTGTTTACACACAGCTCCCGTTCCCCGCTCTGTACCGAGCGATCGCGTGTGCCCGGCGGCGATCGCGCCCGCCGGGCACACGCACGGGAGTCGGGGGCGAGCGGGGGGCCCCTAGTGGCGGCTAATAGGCAGGACGTCATATAACGTGATCTCGCCTAGGAGAGCCACCTTGTGGACGTATTTCGACGGTGCGGCGACGGCAAGTGGTTAATAATCGGACACTTGCCTGACCTGGAGTCCAGCAATGTCGGCACCGCAGCTGATGTTTCCATGCGAGGCGACGCTCCTCTTTCCTACTGGCCCGGCGGCCAGGGAAGGAGGAGGAGGGAGACCCGCGGTGATGTCAATACCCACGGCTGAGGCTCCCGGGAGTGGGGACAGCATACCTGTGAAAGGCGGGTATCCTGACCCACCTCCCCCCAGAAGGGTGCCAGATGTGGCACCGGGGGAAGGGGGGGAGTACAATGAGCAGAAGTTCCATTTTTGCCATTTTTGGTGGAACTCTGCTTTAAGAAACCCCCACTGTTGGTTTGTGTTCCCATTCACATAGCATACCTAAAAACAGGCATCGACAAAATCTGGGCGCCAGGTCCCAATTGCGACAAGAAATTGTGACCTGGCGCCTGGGGAAGCTTAGGGCCGCAAAGCCGCGGCCACAATTACCGGCCGGCGCGATCGCGGTGGGCCCGTGCCCGCCGGTAATTGAGGCCGCGGCTTTGCGGACTTCACGGAAGAAAGCTGAGGCCTGCAGAAGGCCGCAAAGCCGCGGCCTTAATTACCGGCCGGCGCGATCGCGGCAGGCCCGCGCCCGTCGGTAATTGAGGCCGCGGCCTTCACAGAAGGAAGCTGAGGCCTGCAGAAGGAATCTAGGAGTTGCCATCTTGTGGTGGCCATTGGCATTACATTACAAGTAGCAAAAAACAGCAGTTCTAATGTGTTTTTTCACTGCCATCTCCTTCCCTCTAATTAGAACCCCCAAACATTATATATATTTTTTATTCTAACACCCTAGAGAATAAAATGGCGGTCGTTGCAATACTTTCTGTCACACCATATTTGCGCAGCGGTCTTACAATTGCACTTTTTTGGGGAAAAAATACACTTTTTTTAATTAAAAAATAAAACAGTAAAGTTAGCCCAATTTTTTTTATATTGTGAAAGATAATGTTACGCCGAGTAAATTGATACCCAACATGTCACGCTTCAAAATACAATGTATTACCAGCTGCAGTAGATCACAAAGGCAGTGCGTTTTGAACATTATGCAGGAAACACACATGCAACTTGCATTTCTGGCACAGCGTTCTGGTGTGAACTGGCCCAAACAACAGGACACTGTTCCTGGTAATCTTTGACCTCATCAGTGTGGTTCACATAGATCCCCATCTCTCTATGGTTGCCTACCCCTGCTCTATAGGAATGGGAACATGTAACCTATACTGTATACAGGGCCGGACTTACCATTGGGCTTGACTGGGCTCAAGCCCATGGGCCCCACCCAATAGGGGGCCCCCTTTAAAAAAAAAAAAATTTTTTTTTTTTTTTTTTTAGGGGTCCGGAGGTCCCCAGAGCCCCCCCGGGCCCCAGACAGCAACCCCCCTTTTTTATTTATTTTTTATTAAAAAAAATGTTTTTTTTTATATTTTTTTTTTATATATATTTTTTATATATATATATATATATATATATATATATATATATATATATATATATATATATATTATTAAAGGGCCCAGAGGTCTCCAGGGCCCCTGGATGGCAACCCCCTTTTTTATATATATATATATATTTTTTTACAGAGGTCCCCAGGGCCCCATGTGGCAACCCCCCTTTTTTATTTATTTTTATAAATGTTTATTTTTGTTTATATTTTTTTTTTTTCTTAAAAGGCCCAGAGGGCCCCAGATGGCAACCTCTTATTTTTTTAATGTATTTTTTTATAAATGTTTATTTATTTTTTTATTAAAGGGCCCAGAGGTTTCTTTTTTCTTTTTATTAAAGGGCCCAGAGGTACCCAGGGCCCCAGATGGCTACCCCCCTTTTTTATATATATAGTACAGACCAAAAGTTTGGACACACCTTCTCATTCAAAGAGTTTTCTTTATTTTCATGACTATGAAAATTGTAGATTCACACTGAAGGCATCAAAACTATGAAGTAACACATGTGGAATTATACATAACAAAAAAGTGTGAAACAACTGAAAATATATTTCATATTCTAGGTTCTTCAAAGTAGCCACCTTTTGCTTTGATTACTGCTTGGTAAACTCTTGGCATTCTCTTGATGAGCTTCAAGAGGTAGTCACCTGGCGCAGCACCCCATCACTCTCCTTCTTGGTCAAATAGCCCTTCCCCCGCCTGGAGGTGTGTTTGGGGTCATTGTCCTGTTGAAAAATAAATGATGGTCCAACTAAACGCAAACCGGATGGAACAGCATGCCGCTGCAAGATTCTGTGGTAGCCATGCTGGTTCAGTATGCCTTCAATTTTGATTAAATCCCCAACAGTGTCACCAGCAAAGCACCCCCACACCATCACACCTCCTCCATGCTTCACGGTGGGAACCAGGCATGTAGAATCCATCCGTTCACCTTTTCTGCGTCGCACAAAGACACGGGGGTTGGAACCAAAGATCTCAAGTTTGGACTCATCAGACCAAAGCACAGATTTCCACTGGTCTAATGTCCATTCCTTGTGTTCTTTAGCCCAAACAAGTCTCTTCTGCTTGTTGCCTTTCTTTAGCAGTGGTTTACTAGCAGATATTCTACCATGAAGGCCTGATTCACACAGTCTCCTCTTAACAGTTCTAGAGATGTGTCTGCTGCAAAAGGTGGCTACTTTGAAGAACCTAGAATATGAAATATATTTTCAGTTGTATCACACTTTTTTGTTATGTATAATTCCACATGTGTTAATTCATAGTTTTGATGCCTTCAGTGTGAATCTACAATTTTCATAGTCATGAAAATAAAGAAAACTCTTTGAATGAGAAGGTGTGTCCAAACCTTTGGTCTGTACTGTATATTTATTTTTCTTTATTTCTTCCTTTCTTTGTAAAGGGCCCCCCCTTCTCAATTTGCGGCAGCCCCCCGCACTTCTCAATTTCAGGCGGTAGCACCCCCCCCCCCCGGTTCTCTGCTCCAGGGGGCCCATGCCTTAAGCTGTGTAAGGGGCCCCAAAATTCCTGATGGCGGCCCTGCGCATACCTCCCAACACGCACGGATTCTGCGGGACTTTACCGCACAGACAGCTTCTTCCTGCAGTCCCGCGAAAGGGTTAATTTTCCCGCACTGCAAGAGGAGGCAACACGGAAGCAGGAGGAACCGGAGCGGTGTGTGGAGGACTGTGGCTGCTGAAGGGAAGAAAGCCAACAGCCGGGCTAATGACAGTCTGTGGCCCCGGCTGTCGGCACAGGTGAGAGGTACTCCCCCCCCCCCCCCCCCCCCGCTCAACAACAGCAAAACCCCCCCGGAGAGGTGTGTGGATGTCTGCTTAAGGGAAGAGAGCCGACACATTCCGTGCACAGGTGAGAGGCACCCCCCGCTCAACAACTTCAATTCGCCCCCCCGCTCAACAACTATGATCCCCCCCCCTCGCTCAACATCTTCGACCCCCCCCCCCAATTCTCGGCTCCAGGGGGCCCCTTCAACACTCAAGCCCAGGGGCCCCCACCACCCTAAGTCCTGCCCTGACTGTATACATTATGTGTTGTTCCAATTTTGGCAGTGTAGGTTCCTCAGACCCTTGAAGAAGTTGTGGTGGAAATGTGTGCAATATATAATGTTGTAAGAATAACCCCAACAGATTTTTTTTCTGCAGCTGGCTTACAAAATAGATGAGTTCTTTGTTGGGTTATGCGGGTGAAAAAGGCCACACATGCACCATATTCTCTGGCCTGTCAGAGAATGGAAAGCCATCTTAGTTGTGGTAGGACAAGGTCATCCAGTGATCTGAAGTCTGTAGTAGGAACTATTTATTTGATATTCAGTTAAGCCCCATCATTATTAAACTATTGTTATACTCTAATGTTCAGGTTGCAATTTTTGCAAGAAGCATCTCAAAAACCTTTGTTTTTCAATTTGATTACACAAGACCTGATGTCAGGATGTGCACCAGAATTTTCCTTTTTTTTTTTTTTTTTAACCATGAAGAAGCAGACTGAGTTATGTTGTTTTTTTTGTTGTAGAGTAAAAGATTCGGTGGTGGGCAGTGAAGAATCTGGTCATATCCGCTTCTTCTCTTTTTCCCTCATTGAGGGCTACATTTCCTTGGTGATGGATGTACAGACGCAGCAGAGGTAAGGCTTGCTGAAGAGTTGTTGAAGGCATCAGTACATGTCTGTTCATTGTTTCAAAGGATCTAAGACATTAGGCTATTGGTAAGATTATTATATGTTGATTATATAATTTATTTTTTTCAATTGAAAACCTTAAGACTGCTTTCATACTGAAAGAGTCGGTCGTTGGCGCTAAATCGTCGGTTGTTAGTGTTAAAGCGCTGTTCGTTTTAGCTGTGCTTTAGCACTGTTTAAGCGGTGCTTCTGTGCCACTTTTCGGCCGCTAGCGTGACGCTTTTAACTCCAAAAAAGGGTTAAAAACACCCGTTTTGCAATGCTTTCAAATCGATTTTCAGGCGCTTTGAAAGTGCTGCCTATTCATTCCAATGGGCAGGGTGTTTTGGGATTGCTAAATACAGCACTCCCAACCCGCCCCAAAGATGCTGCTTACACTACCTTTCGGAACGTCCCACAAACGCTCCACCCCACTGTAAAAAAAAGACACTGGAATGAAAGGGGGGCGGTTTTCAGACGTTACAGTGCCTGAAAACCACCCCAGTGTGAAAGGGGTCTAAAGGATCACCACAAGTAAATCTTAAAGCTACACCCCAGAAGAATACACAGCTCCTCCTCCCGGTATAGCCCTTTCTGACAGGGGAGGGGACCTAATCTTTCTCTGTTGCGGTTTCACTTTAAGGCCTCCTCCTCACCCTTTGACTGGACAGTGAAAGGGAAAGCAGCACACCACTTGGCTCATCTTTGAATTGTTGTGTCAATATTTGCAGCACACACCAATTCGCTCAACTTTAACTAGTTGTCAATATTTGAAACGCACCCATTGGCTCATCTTTGAATGGTTATGTCAATATTTGCTGCACACCAATTGGCTCATCTTTAATGGTTGTGTCAGTTTTTGCCAAGTGTAACATAAGCATGCTTTCCTAATAGGGCAACAAGTAAAGTACACTGACCAACAGCAAAACATGGATCCTACTGATCAGCTACAGCTAGCTAAATTCTGCAGCTAAATTCTGATAGGGCACTGCATGTTACAGCAGTTTGTACATTGATTGCTATTTTCCCTGCAGTAACAATAATATATAATAATAATTGATGCCAGCCAGTAACTATGATGTCATTTCTGTTTTGTTAGGGCTGCTTATGTAAATTATGTCTTGGTAGTGTATTAAAATGGCTTTGATAATACTTGATAGATTATTTTGTTGTAAATAAAAGTATGTCTTTTATGACCCAGTGCTTGCCATTCTTGCGCTTAGGTTTCCTAATAATTTGCTGTTTACAAGTGCGTCGGGCGAGCTTTGGAAGATGGTTCGTATTGGCGGACAACCTCTTGGTTTTGGTATGTATTTTAAAAATGACTCGGCCATTTGTTTATGGATATAAGAAAGTATTCTTAAAGCGGAGGTTCACACAAAAAGTAAACCTCCGCTTTTTGGATCCCTCCCCCCCTCCGGTGACACATTTAGCACCATTCGGGGGGGGAGGAGGGTGCAGATACCTGTCTGAGACAGGTGTTTGCACCACTTCCGGGTCTGATCCCCACGGGGAATCCAGCCTGTGACGTCACTCCCCCTGCTGTCTTCTGGGAAACACTGTTCCCAGGAGAGAGCGGGGACCACTGACAGCGCGCCGCGATCCTCGTGCATGCGCAGTAGGGAATCGGACAGTGAAGCCGTCAGGCTTCACTTCCTGATTCCCTCACCGAGGATGGCGGTGGAAGCAGCCGAGGACCGAGCGATTGCTCAGCCTCGGCTGCCGACATCACGGGCACGCTGGACAGGTAAGTGTCCATTTTTTAAAAGTCAGCAGCTGCCGTATTTGTAGCTGCTGACTTTTAAAGAAAAAAAAATCGGCTGAACCTCCGCTTTAATATAACATTTTTAAAGGTTTGTTTACAATTAGTTAGTTTGCTGTTTTACCACGTCGTCCGCTACTATTGCCATTACTTACAGAGTTCTTATGTGCCAAACCACCTGCAAATTTCCCATGAATGCCAACTGGTGTCTAACTGTAACAGACATAATAATATCATTAGACCAACACCTGTTATGAATAAAATGCCAGCAGTTTTGAGTTTAAATTGCATTTTTTTTTGTGCATTCTCTGATTATAGACTCCATAAAGAGAGATTTTTTACCTAAATGGTTAGACCACCAATAACTGGTAATAAAAAAAAAGGGAGGGGTGCTGCCCTCTTGTTTAATAGGGAACTGCGGATGTTAAAAATGACCTCAAGCAAACCGTAAAAAGTGCTGCAAACCGCATAGGTAAGCATGTCTAAGAATATGTTATTGGTGAATATTCCTAGGTGCAGTTTTAAAGTTGGCATATTGAGCTGATACTAGGGTGGGTTATTGAAAGTCCAACTATTAAGAAATCAGATTGGCATTGTGTGGCACATTTTGATGAGTGTTTGAGAACTAACATTGAAAAGTCTGGCAGTAAATAAAGAGTTCAACAGAGGTATGGAAATTCAACAAAATCACTACTCGGAAGACATGTTAATTTCCCAAAAACTCTGTACAAATTGTCTTTCCTATAAAACCTTTGTTTAATCATGTCTACAACTGTCTGTTCTACAAAAGCTCTGGCTCTGGCTTCTGTCGAACAGGCATGCTGGAAAACCAGCATCCAACCAGCATCTGATCAGCGCTGACCAGTGTGCTCTGGTTGGGGGGAGTCCCCCCGTCACAATATAATAGCACAGTGGGGGAGATCGCTGCTCTAATATCATTTGTGTTAGTATGGCAATCTGTCAGTATTTTATTTAAAAAAAAATCGTTTTGTTCATCCTGCTGGGTTGAACAAAAAAAAAAAAACTTCTAGGGTGTACCAGGCTTAATGGCAGGAATACACTATAAGAAAATCTGGCAGAAATGTATTTTCTGCGAACGATCGGCCGATTTTCTACTAGTTGATGTCCAGCAAGTAAAACCCAATATCGATATTGTGAACAAAAAAGACTGATTGAAAATATGGAAAAATTGTGTTGTATCATTTACAAAGAACGATATTCTATTTGTTGCTGTGAAGGTCATCTATAAAACATCTCTTGAATATTATCAGGCATTAGCAGGACTAGTAGATGACCCTGCTTGTACGTGAGATGTCAACACTACGTATGAAATCAATTGCTCTTTTAAAGATTTTTTTTCACTAGTTAAAATTGGTGAAAATTTCGACCAATGAACACGGTTTCATTGGTCGGTGGTCGAACGATTGGTAGATTTTGTAACCGTGTATTCCTGCTATAAGACTGACTGGTGTTGACTGGTGTTTTGCTTTGCTACATATACTGTATTTATTGGCGTATAACATGCACTTTTTCCCCCTGAAAAAAAGATGGTGAACCGTGCCTGCGTGTTATACGCCAATATTTTTATCAATTCTTTTACTTGGGGGGGGGGGGGGGGGGTTATAGATCGGGCAGTCCGCCCTGGGTGCCACTTATTGGGGGGGTGTCAGGCTGGCTGACCCGCCTCTCCTGCCCCTGGGACAGCGCTGCCATACTTTCAAGTTAAGGAATCATTACTGCCAGCCCTTTCTCATGCAACGCTCTTCCTGTGTCACTCTCAATGTAAATGGAAGCCTGTAATACCTCAAGTAACGCTGCTTGTTCTGGCCACTCTCCTCCTCGATTGTAGCTTTTGATTGGACGAGGAGAGCAGTCATGTGACCATCAATGAAACAACAGAGGAGAGTCACATGACTGGGTCCACGCGAGAGAGGCGTTTATTGAGGTATTTAGAAGATTTGATTTACAGTGACACAGGAGGAGCGGTGTATGGGGCTGGCAGTGATAGTTTTCTCAACTTTAGAGTATGCTGGCAGTGCTGTCCCAGGAGACTAGGGTTCTCTCAGGTGCAGGGGGGCTTTATAATGAAAGCAGTCTGTGTACTGTGTAAGTAAAGGAGTCCGTGCGCGGTGCAGGTGATCTGTGTGCTGTGCAGGGGGCTATGGAAACTTCCCTCTTAAAATTTGTGTGCGTGTTATACGTTGATAAATACGGTAGTTACATAGTTAGGTTGAAAAAAAGACACAAGTCCATCTAGTTCAACCTATATTATTCTATATCATGGGAACATATTTTGTTAAATGTAATTGATCATGGAGGGTGTTGATATGATCACACGTTTACTAAATTCCAAAAGATTAAGTATAATTGTTGGATATAATTATAAACTTTTTAAGGGGGGTTGATATAATCTAAATCACTACGATATCCTTGAAAATATATTGAAGTCCATTTAGAAGCATAAAACAAAAAGTACTAAAATTATCAAATCGCAGCAGCTGAAACCAAAAAAAATTATTTTGTTTTTACTGAAGTCGTATTCGTCAGATTTTCTGAACTCTTTGCCCTATTGATTAAAGGCAATTGTTTTACTGAGGAACTGACATAGACAGAGTTACTTCTGCTCTCACAACACTGAGTGGAACACAAGGAGGTTCCTGGAATTGTCCCTACACACAAGAATAGCGTATAGATGAGCTGACATCAGATTAGAATAGTTAGGCATTGTATTACCACACTGCACCCATTACAGGCGGTCCCTGGGTTACAAACAAGATAGGGTCTGCAGGTTTGTTCTTTTCCACTTCCGGACCGCCCACTGTATATATACGTTGGCACTTTAAAGATGCATATCTCGGTTATGGCAGAAGCTGCTGCCGTAACTCAGGTATCCATCTTTTCAGCGGGCGGTCCGGTTCACGATAATGGTGGTCTCTGCGGCAGATTCGTCACAAGATCACCGTTATTGGCGGCGGGAGAGGGGCCCGTCCTCCGCCGCTTACCGGAGTCGTCGGTAGCGGCGGAGGTGATCAGGTCCTGCTTGGTATGTATACGAGTGAGGGAAAGATGTCCCCCACCCATCTCCATACCATAGGAGGGTGGAAGTGGCATCAAAACGTCACTTACGCCCACAGCTTTTAAAGGGCCATTTTTTTTGTCATTTTTTCAAATGACAACATTTATTTTTTATTGCATTTAAAATGAAGCTCCACCCTAAAGTGGAACTTCCGCTCATCGGATTCCTACCCCCTGAAAGGTGCCAATTGTGGCACCAGAGGGTGCAGATATCTGTCTAAGACGCAACGCTTCACTTCTTGATTCCCTCACCGATGATGACGGTGGGGGCAGCCGAGAGATGGGCAATTGCTCGTCTTCTGCTGCCGACGTCGCTGGACTCCCAGGACAGCTAAGTGTCCATTTATTAAAAGTCAGCAGCTGCAGTATTTGTAGCTGCTGGCTTTTAATATTTTTTTTTTTTTTTTTACAGCGGAGCCTTTTAAGTCCAAATATGAGATCTGAGGTCTTTTTGACCCCAGAGCTCATATTTAAGAGGACCTGTCATGCTTTTTTCTATTACAGGGGATGGCAACACCTTTTTCCCATAAATAACTCTTACAGGAGTGTATTTCCCTTCCTAGGGGTAAATTTCCTCTCACTTCCTGTTGTCTCCATCTGTAAGTAGGAGTCGTTTCCATGTTGGATGTTTATAACTAGGGGACCGCCTGTCTGTTGTCACTCATTTTGATGCTCATTACCCATCAAAAAAAAAAAAACTATATTGAATTGAACATCAGGTTTATAACTATTCTCTTACTTTGAAAATACACACTTCTAAATTCCCCACTTTCCCATTTCTGCATTGAATTAATGTGTGTATTTTTTTGTTTTCAGATGAATGTGGGATTGTTGCACAGATCTCAGAACCTTTAGCTGCTGCTGACATACCTGCCTATTATATCAGTACCTTTAAGTTTGACCATGCACTGGTGAGTTTTACACATGACAATTGCATATTGTAACAGTTCTCTGTGTACCCTTTAAAAATACATAATTGGTTCTTGGTAAGTGAAACATTAGTTGTCACACTAAAAGTAAGCTTCCTGTACTTAAAGAAGTACCCCTTAGGGGTCTAATGTGAAAGTAGGTGTTATCCATCTCTGGGTTCTGTGATCTACGATTTTAGAAAATGCAGACTTGAGTCGCACTAATGCTCTAACCTCTTCCCCCATCCTCCCAAAAAGCATGGCCATAATTTTTGTTCCTGTTTATCACTGCTTTATGTCTCAGAACGTTGGTGAATTTTTGAAAACCAGTCAGTAGCTCCAGCAGAGTTAATTGAACAAAATAAAAATGAAACCCTGCAGCTTCGCAGCTCAACAGGATGCAGCAGTCACAGCTTGCAGACTGTGATCACACTGGTGGTGTGTCATTCCTGTCACACTATCTTCACCTATTCCCTTCACATTTATTCATGGAAGGTTTTTGGCTAACTTTTTAATTGTTGTATCACGGTATGGAGCCTAGTTTAGCATGTGCCTTTCTGCAGCCTAGACTTGCAGGTACCAACTTCCTGTGCTTGCTGTTAAATCCCACAGTGGGAATCTCCATTCTGTTGCTAGTCCTAGGCAACTATGGATATATTTTCTGCAGCTGCCCACAGTAAACTGAGAACTCAACATACCTCGATGACTAGCACTGTGGTCTGTTCCTCCCAACAAGTACCTCTTACATCAATATGCATCCTGTGAGCCACAGAAGCTTCTCAAACAGGTTTCTTCATCAAATCAATTTCATGTGTCTTATACCAAAATATAGCCTGTAATTCACAGAATTTAGGGTGTACTGGTTATCATGCCTAGTATTTTGTTACATAATCCACTTTTCAAACATTATTTGGTATATAAAATGCCTGCAAAATTTGGTATAGCTGTTTTTATGCACTCCTAATTAGATTTTGCTTCTGTGACTAACCTTTAGCCTGCTTCATCATAAAAAAAATGCAGCTGTGTGGTTTGGCCACAAACCTCGACAACCCTTAGCTTCCTGTCATTTAGAAACTTCTGTTTTATAAGGTCAGTAGAATAAAACAGAACTTCCAATGCTTGCATCTGGAATTCTAGAGTGCTGATGTTGGGTTCCTGACGTATTAAAGCTTCAAAGAGGGTCTCCCACTTTCAGAACACAAAAACTTGCTGACAGTCATGAAGTGCAGCCCCAGAGATACCTGTACATACAATACCTCCAGCAGCTTTCCTATTTCTTATATATATTGTCAGATTTTATTGACATTTTCTTTTAAAATGTACACTAAACTATGCACATGCTATATTCTGCATGTGCGTTACAAGGGGCATGTTGGCAATAAAATAATGCTTTTTCTTACCTGGTCCAGAAAGGGACTAGAGTAAACATATCACCTAGTGTGAAGTGACAAAGTCCTGGGGTATCATAAGAAGGCGTGCGCAAATGAGAAGAAATACAGAGAAAGTACAGAGCTAGGTTACCGAAAGGAATGGGGAAAGGGGGGGAGGTAGGGGGCTGTTGGAAAGGAGCAAGGGTAAAGGAACCTTCACCCAGGGCCCTCCCCACTTCCAGACTGCTGATCTGTAGTAAAGGAGAAAAACATTGAGTAATTGTCAGTATCCAAGATATGTCTGAAGGCGCTTAGAGTGTAAGTAATTCAGGTGCTCCAAACCATCATATTTTTGTTAGGTGTGTTGAAGGAGGGCAATGAGCTCCTCCATTCATCATAAGTTGGTTGAGTTCTAGGGGCCTAGTAATGGTAGTGGAGTTGGGATCTCTAATATCTTGAAATAATGGTCCGGATAATTCATAGGCCTTGTTGACTCCTCTCCAAATGTAGTGTTTATGGTTGTGGCCAAAAGCTCAATTTTGGTCTCATTAATCCAAATAACTTTGTGCCAGAAGGTTTGAGGCTTGTCTCTGTGCTGTTTGGCGTATTGTATGCAGGATACTTTGTGGCATTTGCGTAGTAATGGCTTTCTTCTGGCGACTTGACCATGCCGTCCATCTTTCTTCAAGTGCCTCCTTATTGTGCATCTTGAAACAATTTTCCTGGCAGTTGTGGCTGAAATTTTAGTTGGTCTACCTGACCTTGGTTTGGTTTCAACAGAACCCCTATTTTTTTCACTTCTTGATTAGAGTTTGAACACTGCTGATCGACGTTATCAATTCCTTAGATATCTTTTTATATCCCTTTTCTGTTTTATACAGTTCAAGTACCTTTTATCACAGATCCTTTGATCATACTTTTGCTTTCCCCAGAATCTAGAAACGTCAGTGCAGCACTGGATGAAAGTTGCAAGGATCTGTCAGGAGTCCAGAAACTCATTGACCTTTTATACACACACACTAATTACATGCAAACAGATCACAGGTGATGATGGCTACCATAGCCATTCACACCTCTTTGTGTCAACTTGTGTGCATGTTATCAGGCCAAAGTCACCAGGGTATGTAAACTTTTGATCAGGGTCATTTGGGTAGTTTCTGTTGTCATTATGATTTAAAAAGAGTAAACACAGTTGATTTGATAATAAATGGCTTCAGCGAAACACTAACCATGAGTGAACAATGTTTTTGTGTTATTTTTCATATTCTTTGAAAAATTGACAAGAAATCATAAATTCTGTCAAGGTATGGTAAACTTAGGAGCACAACCAAGCAGTATATGCCATATTGATTTGTTGTGGCTCCCTGTCAACCATCTCTTATATGTGTCAAAAAGAACGAGATATTGCGACTTCTATAGGACCTAGAGGTCTGGAGCCAAGCCTGGTCGAAAAGAGGAAAATGTTCCTGTAATACAGTTACCTTGGTATTGGCACATGAGGTTCTCTTCAGGTGGTATTGGGTCCTTACCTCTATAGCCCAAGCAAACCACACTGATAGATGTTTCAGGTGTTATGGACAACGAGACCGTGTCTTTCATATTGGGTCATTACTGTATGTCCATGATTGACCACATTCTGGTCCAGAACCTTTGGACTGCTTCAAACTCTGTTTCACCTAATAACTCCAAAGTATGCTAAGCTGGCCATGCTCCATTGCCCCATCCCGGGCCCTTTTTTACACCCAAATTTTTGACTTTTCTCTCTTTTTGGGGGGAAGAGATGTTTGTGTTTATTTTTTTTATTTTTTTTTAATCAGTAGAAGTGTTGATTTTTTTGGAATTGTTGAGGAACCCAATCTGTTCCAGTTCCCTAAGCAAAGAAGAAAAAACCTCCCTGACCATGCTAATATATAGCAAGAGGCCATCTGTGTAAACTTCCAGTTTATGAAGGAAGTTTCCAGTGGTAAAAACCCTGTATGGAAGTGGTGTTGTGTGCTATTCTCAGTATATTTAGATGAGGGAAGAGAAGGCAGCCCTGGCTTGTCCCCTTGGGAATTCAAATGGTCTTAGAGAAAGTGCCATTCATATGTACTGAGTTGTAGAGAAACATACAGTGCCATCATTTTGTTTATAAAAGCAGAAAGAAGGCCAGTGTTTTGTTGTGTGTGTGTGTGTGTGTATATATAAACTTTCAACTAAATCGATCACGCACCTTCTCTGATGAAGTGAGAGAAGGTTAAAGAGGATGTCTAGTTCTTGTAGTGTAGTCAATAGGGGTAATAGCCCTAATCCTGTTGTCTCTGGCTTCTCATATGTCTCACAAAGCCCACTTGCTTGGAATGAATAAGAAATGGAATGTGTGGGTTATTCCTGTTTGTAAGGTTTTAAATCTATGTTAAAGCTGAACTCCAGAAAATTTAAAATTCTCTCTTTCAGTGGGTCTGTACCCACACTGCAAGAGTTAACGCCTCATTTATATCTACTGGCATTGAATAGTATATTTCCTGATCTGATTTTCCACTTCCACTGCCCCCACAGTGTCTTGTCCCCATTTTCCAATGGTCTAAGGTCCTGAATGTGTTAGGTCAGTATCCCATCTCTGCCTCCATCAACACACTATCCAGGTGCTGACCCTGTCCATCACGGATTCCAATAAGCAAAAAGAAATCTGGTTGGCTACATGTCCAGTAAAATCACATTTTATCTCAGCTCACTTAATGCTTAATCATAGCTAAGACTGGTGATGCTGTTCCCCTCTACATGTTTTATGGATGTCCTGAAATAAATGTAATTTTACTGGATGTGCAGCCAACAAGTCGTCTTATTGCTTCTTGATCAAAAGTCTGGACTTCAAAGCATGGGGGTGCAGAGGGTTAGGTAAATAAAGTTTTGTGTTTTGCAGTTCCTACATAAAAATAAGCAGCAAACCCTTACAATACAGGCACAGCCCCACTGCAAGGGGAAATGTTTTGGTTTCCCGAAGCTGGGCTTTAATAAGCAATACAAGTCGATAGCTTGTGGTTTGCAACCCAGAACATGTGTAGAAAATGTATGTTTTAGAGTTCTACTTGCAAGGTGATAATAGCTTTACCAGTTGGGCCTGCGTAAAATACTCCTAAACTACTGATTTGTTGACTCGTATTTCCATTTTTATAGTCCTATGCAGGCATTTTTTGACTTGCCTATTTACTGTTGTTGCACACAATTATGCTGATAAATTCACATATATACGTATGTATGTATATATATATTCAAATGTTTTTCATATCTGAGAGATCTGATATTTTGTTAATTCTGTCAATTATGCAGATATTTATAGTTCATTGCTTCAAATATTCCAATGTATACATGAAAAAGGCAGGAAAACAGAGTACAAGACACAAAAGGAACTGAAAGCACAGCAAAATACTAACAACAAAACATTTCTGCCCAAGTCATCCTTACACTCTGCCAAACAGATACAGTGCACAATTAAACTGCTGAGGTTGCCATAGTGAAAATGACAGTGGGCCAAGTTTTGGTATAAAACACAAAAACAGATTGAATCAACCAAAAATGTAGAATGTATCCACTTAGGCTTTGCTGGTAAGACAAGTTATGTATCCTTTCTGGATTTGTAGGCTGCATAGATATGTAGATATGGCAAATAGTAATGGATTTAGCTGCTGCTCTGTCGCATGCACCAAAGCTGTTTGCAAAGCTTTTTAGTTTTCTCTCCACTAAATAGAGGATGGTGACCAGTATACTTGCTCTTTATTCAACAGTACGTTATAACAGCAGATTTAATCTCCATATTCGGTTTCATCTTTTGCAGGTACCTGAAGAAAACATCAATGGTGTCATTAATGCGCTCCAAGTCAGCCAAGCGGAGAAGCGTTAGAAGTCTTCTGCCTTGTTGCTGTTTTTTTTGTTTTTGTTTTCTGTGCAGTATTTTAAGACAAGCTGAATCTCAAGAGGTGCCATGAAGGACGAAAGACACTGAATTGGAGATGAATATGAGAATCTCCAGAAAGTTTTTTTTTGTTTTCTTTTATTCACATATGGTTTCTCTGTTTAGTTCCAAAGTGATCTGTAACCTTCCTGCTAACTTGGTATAGGACAAAAAAAAAAAGAAACAAGAAAAGGAAAAAAAAAATGGAAAAAGGAAAAAAGCTAAAAAATTGCATTGCACTGTTGCATTTAGTTATTACTGAGATGCAGTGAAGCCTTGGCTGTAGATGTATGATCTGCACCTTTATAGATGAGTGTGAAAGTTTCATTCGAAATTGTCTTTGTGGAGAGGAATGAACATCACACAATGGTAAAGAATATTGCACTGTATTCATCTATTCTTCTTGAAATGGTGTCAGACTTGCATAAAGATTGTATTATCATAACTAGTACTACATATTTAAATAGGTCTCTCTAGCTTCTTACCCTTACCCGTTCCTGAGAGCAATAGTTTAAGGGCTGCTCCTGCCTGGAACATGGATGGAAAGTGATGATTGGAGGTGATTGTCATCAGTTAATCTCACTGTAATTTCCATGTAGAAATGAAAGAGGGAGTGTTGGCAGCTTTGTATAATTCTCTGCACCTTGACTCTGCTTTTACCTCCTTTTTATTTCTTTGCATGGTGAATTGTGCTGTTTTATTTTCTATATTTTTGTAGTGACTCTTTGGTCTAAAAGAGCCTTCTGGAAGTTTTTAAAATTGTGAGCCATGTCCATGCTTTTCATGCAAGCCACAATCCTCTCTTTAGCCTTGCTTTGAAAGCTGCCTCTAAGGCAAAACAAGTGCTTCATTGTTGGTAAAAAAAAAGAAAACCATTGTTTTAGCAGTTCATGAAAGTGATTTGTTATCAGATTTTTATTAATTGCTGAATGAAAAAGAACCATTTTGCATGTCCAGAGTTCTTTGTCCTAAGCCTACATTTTCAATGTTACACTACAAGCACTAGACTAACCCTTTATATACTGTACTGTCACCTTTATCTTTTGCAAACACCTGCCTTGAAGCTCTTGCACCTTGTAAGGAGAGATTTACTAAATTATAGTAAATGTGTATAAATTTATGGCAAATCACCAGATTCATGCTCCGTGCATGAATGGAATACATTTCCCAGATTAAAGTGATTTCCAGAATAACATGTACTGGTCACCTTTTACCTACTTATTGGAGGCTGACAATTTGTAAGCTGATCCAATGTTTCTGAAAACTCACCCTACCAATTTGTTGTAGTGTGATTTAATTGGTTCCTAAGGAACTTATAGCGTCATCCTCACAAATATTGGAAAAGTCCATGTTGTGGAGGAGACTAGATCACATAAAATACAATGTGGCCACAATTAAACTGAAAATATTCAGGGTCGCGCATCTTAATGCAGGAATTGAGCAGAAAAATATAAGTAGCTAATTAGCATATGCAAGAAATTGTGTATGGCCCTTGGTAGAGGCTGTTGGACTATTGTGACAAGCTGTTAAAGGGTCTCTCAAAATGAACAGTCTGAAGCCTTTGCAAGGGTGGCACCTTGCCAATTCTGAATTATGTAATCAACTGTACTTAAATCATTATCCATTCTGAAATTAACAGTGACTGTTGCAGTAGGCTAGGAGCTTTTGCCAGGATCCACACCCAAATTGGATGTTTCCTCAAATGTAATGTTTACAAAGTATTTTCAGTTTTTTGTTAACGTTGAACTCAATGGTCATAAAAACACTAATTATTACAGTTATGGATTTAATTAAAAACATTTTTTTTTTAAATATAACTAGTGTAAGTACTTGAATTTGACTTCATATCAGACCTTTGCAAGCATTTATACAACAGCATTCAGATTCAGACTGGGAGGGGTGGAATTGGGAGCCAGTCAGGTGTACTTACTACAGTGTTCTGAGACGGAACATGTTGAAGTCCGAAGATAGCAGAGGGATGGGGTCACCAGTCTACTGTTGCTCCACTATTGCCTAGTCACATGCTTGGGGCAAGAAGGTGACCAAGCTTTGTTGTTTACCCGCAGTAGAGAAACGTGTCACAAAGCCAACTATGCTGTCAGGCAAAACTGTGTAGATCCTAGGATAAATGGACATTAATACAAATCTTTTGTTCAGTTACAAATATCCTATATGTGTATTTCATTGTGTAGTAAACCTTTGTTTGGAATTTACTTTAACATTTTGCACCAGTTTTCCATCTGGCCCTCCTGTTAGATCATCACCCTGAATACGGTCAGTTTAATTCTGGCCATCTTGGAATATGTGTGGCCTGCCACACCTGTATGCAATAACAGTTTGCACCAGTGTAAATCTTAAGTCTGAAAATGTATTTGCATTGTAAAATGTAATTTTGTGTCCTTGGACATCATGTTTAATCCCTAGTATCAATGAGAGGCGAACCGTTTGGTCAGGGTTGGGTTTGCTTCTATTATAATGTATAAAGAATTTTTCTGCACTGGTCATAAATGATTACTAATCCTGAGCAACTTGGCTTACCAAGAGCATAGAGTACATTACATTTTCATGCATCTATTTCTGTACTGTAAGATCATATTGGACCTAATTTTTAACATAGCTGTTTAAACTTTTACAACTCATGTTTATAACATATCATGGCAAGTCCAGGTAAATGTCCTCACTTCTAAATAGCAGTCTGCTGCTAAAAATGTCATATCTTAATTAGAGGAGTTTTGTTAGGAATGCTTGGGCTTTCTGTAACTGTATTTTGTTTGCATGTTTCAAAGCATACAGTATATCCGAAATTTTGCAGTAAATGGGTTAAAAATGCTGACAAGTCATTTCATTAGGCATCAACTAAGCTAAAAGCTAGGATAAAAACTCACTTCAAGTTGTCATGTGGAAGTCCTTTAAATTATTTCCTCCCTAGCCCCACTTTATATAAAAAAAAAGGGCTTTAGTTCAGTCATGTGATAGACATTCTCCCAAATATAGTTGTGCGGGCTTAACTTTTACATGCAGGCAAAAAGGTAAATATAAAATGTACACAAAAGTTTATTTTTGAGCACACAAAAACTAAAAATACATTCAAGCATTATTTTTTATTAATGAAGGCCTCATGCACACTACTGCCTAAAGATGCAGTGTTTTTACGCATAGTTTTATTTTTTTTTAACTTACCTAAATGCAGCCCATTGTTTTTAATGTGCCTGTATCACAGGCACATAAAACATGTGCTGCATATAGATGAGTAGAAAAAATCCTGAAATCTGGTCAGTATTTTGTGCATGTACGTGGATATGCATGTAAAATGCTGATTTGAAGAGGTCAAATAAAGAGCTAGAAATTATTTTACACGTGTATGTGCAAATACACACAATATAAACACAAGACATTTTGGCCAGGAATACTAATGTTCAAAGATCAGTACGATATGCAAGTACCATAAAAAAAAAAAGTAATTTTCCCAGACACTTTAGGGTTTTATAACCTTTCTGTATTGCAAGATGGCAATGGCCATACATATATTCTCTGTTCTACAAGTACCATAAAAAAAAAAAGTAATTTTCCCAGACACTTTAGGGTTTTATAACCTTTCTGTATTGCAAGATGGCAATGGCCATACATATATTCTCTGTTCTACAAGTACCATAAAAAAAAAAAGTAATTTTCCCAGACACTTTAGGGTTTTATAACCTTTCTGTATTGCAAGATGGCAATGGCCATACATATATTCTCTGTTCTACAAGCTTTAAAAAAAAATATTATTTTGATTGCTCTCCTCTACAAGATGCAGGGAGGAACACACACATTGTGGGCTGTGAAAAACAGACAAATTGTAGTAGTTGTAGAATATGCTTGGATCATTTTTTGTCTGTTATCAGTAATGTACTATGACCTCTGAGGCCCTAGAGAAGCATCATTAACTATAATTTACTATACTTCATCCAAAAAATCACATTATGATTCTTTGTGCAACTTTCATAATGGCCAGTGCCACCACAGTGCTTACTCCACACTTTTCCTGCAATTGTTGAGTCATTCATAAATGGTAGGGTGTATTGTGGAGTCCTCTGTGTTTTTCAGATTGTCATCTGCATAACACAGCAGAGAACATTCCATAGTGGAAAGAGAGCTCAGTCATATGGTTTTGACAGGTCATGGGCAGACTCCTCCTCCTCATGACACTTTTATTTTCCTCCATACATTTTAATATTCCAAAGCAAATGTTGGCCCATATAGGGCTTATTTGTAAAGCACACAGCCATGCCACAAGTTTTTCTTTTTTTTTTTTTTTTTAGGTACGATCAGGCTGCTGCTTTTTGAATGGGCCTTAAGGTTTTACCCTGCCAGTAAAAATAAAACCGCTGATATAGACTTAAAGCTTTGAATTTTGTAGAGATAGACCTCACATCTAATGGCTTCCTCCATTTATTTATTTTAAACAAACCATTTTTTGTTAGTCTAACTTTACACATTCTAATTTGCTGGGGATTTATGAGGAATGCTTCTAAAGTGCATCATCGAGAGCTTGCTTACACGAGAGAATCAAGGCTAAAAGTGCTGCCCCTCCTTCTGAAAATGCTAGAAGCTTGACTGTCATGATGATCCCTTTGCTTCAGTACTTCAGTCCCTGAATGGTTTGTTAATTTTGTTTCAGGCCAGTGACCAAAAGAGCATTCTAACCAGAGTCTCAGGCATTTTCTGAGGGAGGTCAGCAATGGCAACCCCCATATATCGTAAAAGGCTTTTTCTTAACGTGTTTTTGTTATTTTTGACTCAGAGGAGGCATCAACAACATTTTATGCAAATAAAGACCAATATTAAATTTGATTCAAAATGGCTGCCTTCTTCATAGTCAGATGAAAACCTAGCTTAGCCACTGCCCTCATCTTCCATTAGGTCCCAATAGATTAAAATATATGGATCATTAATAAGTATGGTTAGGGTGATCGACCCATGCATTAAGCCAATTGGATGATATAGCCATTTTCTAGTCACATGTAGATTTCATTTTAAACAACAATTATTGGAGCGACTGCTTAGTACCATTGTCAGTTGGAAAGCATGTTTTAAAGTAACATATTTACATTTGTTTGTGAAACATTCTATGATATCCTTGAAGCCATCGCATTTGATCATTGCATATTTTCTTGCTTTGCCAAAGACTTGCTCAAAGAAAAGTTGCATAGGTTGTTTTTTTTTGTGGAGGAATTACTTATTAGAGTCTTTACACCAGCAAGTAGTGTAATCTTGTTGCTGCCTTGAAGGACCACAAAATAATGGATTACTTGAATCTTGCAGCAACTCTTCTGAGCCTTAAAGGATTGAAAAATTTGAAAAAAAAAAATATTTTATTTTTGTAAACGTTGCACTCAGGCCATTTGTCAAACAGAATGTGTGATGTGTGATTTTTTTTTCCTTTTAAAGTGATTTTTTTTTCTTATTATTATTAACCATGTCCCTTGAGAGGCTGTCCTTTTAGTTTTATAAACGTTTTTCCCCTTCACACCAGCAAAGTGGAGTTATAAATTTGGCTATAGTTTCCATTTGTTTAGTATAGTACATATTAGCAATGCCGTGTTAGCAATTTTACGTGAGTAAACATCCTAAGGATTTTGTATGCACAGTGCATGTATAAGATTGGATGTACAATAAGTTAATCATTGAAAAGATTTCATTCTGATAGAGGTGTATGTGACTTAAGTAATGTGTTCAGGTGATATAAGCACCTGCCCTATTATAGTTAGTCAATCTCTCGTTTCCTGGATTCAATTCATAAATTAAAATCCATGCAATAAATGACACCACAGAAATACTATATCATCCTTTTGAAGTTTTAGTGCAATGTTTCTCAAACCTGTCGTCATGTTGCACCAACAGTTCCTTTTTTTTTTTTTTTTGGATGTCCCCTCAGTAAATTAAAACACTAAGCCCAGGTTCACACTGGGTACGATTTGAGATGCGATTTCACATGTCAAATCGCATCTCAAATCGGCGGCATTTGTCGGCAATGGCACCGTCCTAATCAGTGTGAGGCCGCATCTGCGGCGCTGCACCGATTTCAAAAAGTAGTTCCTGTACAGATGTCTCTTAAATCGCGGCAAAACCGCAGCCGCGAAATTGCTGTAGAAATCACGATTTTACCGCGATTTTGAATTCGCAGCAGTGTGAACCTAGCCTAAGGCTGAGTTTACACTATGTTCGCATGCAGCTCACAGCAAGGGTCCTTGTTCACCATTTCAGGTCCAAACTTTTAGCTGAATTCAGACCTGAAACGGACCAAAAGACGCGCAGGGCTCCTGTGCAAGTTCGCACCAGAGCCTCAGCGGACATATGTGAACCGGCTCCATAGAGTCGGTCAAAATCTCCTGCTGTTGCGAATTGAATGTGGGGAACCGGCATCCAATTCTTAATAGTGTGAACCCAGCCTTAGATGGAAAACAAATGAGTCCATCTATAAATATGTTTGGTTATCTGCATGTTGGTGGGGCCTGGGTTTAGGTTTCGGAAACAATGTTATAGTGGATAGCTTGCAAGAAGGTACTGTTATGTGATAAATTATGTATGGCCACATGGATTTAACACTCAAGTTTCACTTTGGTGTTCCTTAATATATCTGCACCAAAATGTCTTCAAACAAACCTGCATCTGGAACAAAAAACAATCATGAACTCAGTGCTGTGTTAGAGTTGCACCATAAGGCACCTTATTGTATTTTTGTAACAGAATTTCCCTTGCCTGGGCTGTAAGTTTCTGCAAATACAGCTGCTGGAAACCAAAAAAAATAAACCTTCTTCCTCCATCCCCTAGTGCAGTGATGGCGAACCTTGGCACCCCAGGTGTTTTGTAACTAAATTTCCCATGATGCTCAACTACTCTGAAGAGTGCATGAGCATCATGGGAAATGTAGTTCCAAAACATCTGGGGTGCCAAGGTTGGCCATCACTGCCCTAGTGACATATTTGATGACGTTTATTGGGGTGGGGGGGTTGCTTAAGCCTATACAAATTAATATGTTAGAAAGTTGGTATATGTATAGGAAACTTTCCTGGCAGGGTAATTTCTACTACAAAAGGTATAGTCAGTCGCTTTAGCATCTCTCACCCAGGGCTGTGTTTATCTTCAGGGCTTTACTTCTGATGGTCTAAATGATCGTTTACATCATTGTTGAGAAACATGCATCACGTTTTTAGCAGTGGACATAACCCACGTTTTGGGATGGGTTGAGAGTAAGGGTTTTTAGATGGTGTAAGTTGGAACTGTCCACCTTGGGCAGGTTGAGAATAGGGGTTTAGTTGTAAACTGTATAAGGATTTAGTGTAATGGGGAACTGTTCCCTTTCTGTATGGAGCACCTACTCTACATATTTTTGGTCTTAACATTAAGACGAGAAAGAATAATGTTCAAAGTCCTACAACATTCAAGTCATATCATGGACTTGACTACCTGAACTACTAAAGCTAATGAGATACATAATTAACGTTAATGCCCTGTACACACGATCAGATCTTTGTCCGACCAAATTCAAATCGGAATTCCGACAGAATTTCATTGGAGGAAAAGAGAACATGTTCTCTATCTAAAGAATTACTCCAATGGGGCATCAACACGGTCGGAATTTCCGATGGAAAAAGTCTGTATAACTTTTTCCATCGGAAATTTCGATCATGTGTACGAGGCATTACTCCTCTGCTTATATTGGATAAAGCTGGCCATAGAGTACTATAAGAAAAGGCAAACAGATCCTTCCAACAATGCAATGCATTGTATTCTGATAGTGGGGACTCTCCACTGTCAAAATACACTGCTTGAATACTGAATATGCTGCAGTTGGTGATTGGGACAAGTTTTCCATATTTCCCATTTGGCAAAAGTCGTTCAGGAGTGGGCACACATGAATCAAAATTCACCCAGTTTTTACTGAACCAGCCTAATTTCAGTCCATCTATGGCCAGCTGAACTCATCCACTGAAGTCACGTCAAGCTAATGCTATTACACTCTGGTCCTCTTACTAATCTTTATACAACATATAATTGACATATTTTGGAAAGTTATTCACTTAACTCTTTTGTACTTATTGAATAGATATGCTCAGATCCAATTGCTGTATCCCATTTCAGTCAATCAGGAGTCCCTCTCCTGAACACTAGTACTAGTTTGATTCTGATTCATTTGTAATAGGTACTGCACATGGTTCCTTGCACTGTTTGGTTTAATAAGCACTGCTGGCTTGCTTATTCACTTATGTGAACATTTTTTGCAGGTTTCATGCAACATGGAAATTGTAATAACTTTACTAGTTTGGAAACAAACAATTATGGAACTCCTTCCATCTTTCATAACTTTGGACACACTTGAGCTGCTTTTACACAATTGTAGTAAAATTAAACACATTTGTATATGTGCAGGGCGCGGTTATTCATTGCAAATGACACCCAACGCATATACAGTAATTTTAAAATGCACCAGCAGCATTATGGCGCATGACAACGCACAGATATGAGAACTTTTTGTGTTGCGCTGTGCTGCTTTGGCAAAAATAGTGTAGGTTTATTTCTCATTTATTGAGGTGTCGGCACATTTAAGATGAAGAGGCCTTGATGTAGACATGTGTAATTGGGCCCTAATGTTTTCTATTCTCAGTTTGGCTCATTCAGTAAGGAAGTGCCTAGTTCTATCACAGATATGAAAAAAACAGAAACCAGATCCCAATTTACTATAGTTGGATCATTAAAAAATGGCAAATTCTAATTGGTTGCAATATGTGACTGCACCATGCCCATAATCGTTGCCCTTTAGGCAATTTTAATTAAATAAAAAAAACGAAGTGAATGGTTATATTATCTGCGAACCCTCCAATAGATGGGGGTCTAAGGTTAAATCTGAATCTATGTAGACATTGAGTTACATGTTCCTAATAACAATACTTGGACCCAGTTGTGGATTGTTCTAAGCTGTAAGGTCAATATATTGTGTTTTCGTTCCTTTTCATGTGCCCTAGACAATAAGGATGCATTTCACCATACGTGCTTGAAAAAGGATACATGTTGCATCGATGTGTGTTCCTATTGACACGTGTTTCCAAAAGGTTCGTTTTCAAGGGATCTCATTCTATTGACTCATTGACAATTGTTGATCGGTGCAATTTTTCTAACACACCTCATTGCAACATGTTGGTGTAAACAGGTGCTACTGGAAAATACAACTGGTGTGAACAAGTCTTATGTTAAGAAAATATCAGGTTGTCTTTCTTCAGATACCAAATTAACTTACTAAGATCCAAAACACACTTGAATATCTGTGCAGTAACTGTGAAAACTGCAGTCTTTTGGCTGAAAATGCCTCCTCCATCTGACTTGGCCACAAATAACTCAACTGTCAATGAATCAGATGACCATTTAATATCTGTACAGGCTCCTTTACTTATTGTAGGCTCTTGTCTATTGATTGCAAGAAGTAAAAAAGATGATTCCCAGCAAGTGATAGAAAGGAGAAGTTGAGGTTTCCCACAACTACCAGATTTCTGTATTTGTCTAGCAAATGTTATGGGAACCATCCAAAAAGTAAAAAAAAAAAAAAAACACATGCAGTAAAGAACTTCAATTCTTAGGTACCTGTGATAACCCATATCGGATGAGATTTTTTTTTTTTAGCCACGCCAAACTTGCTCTGAGCTCAGGTCTACTATGGAAAGAAAAATGTCTTGTTACTACTTGCAGTAAATTACTACATACAGTATGTTCCAGGCTAAAGATTGCTGTCACTTTATTGGTTTTGAAACTGAAACCTTCAATTTCTAGTTTTTCTAAATTTCACTAGGTGACTGTAAAATGATTGGTTAAATTTAAAACATGGTGCTGTTGGCAAAACATGCTGTAAAGTTTAAAGTAATGAACGCTCAATTGATTGTTACAGTTTACACCCCTGTGGCCACCGAACAGTATTTTAAAATGGCCCTCTTGATCTCTAATACAGGAGCTTCTGGAGTTCCAATCATTTATTGTCTTTTAAATGTCAACTGATGTTTACTATTCTAGGCTGTCTACATATTTCTTGCAATTCAAGTTTTACATCCTATGAATATCAAGAATACACACATCACAGTGGATGTAAACTGAGGAAAAATTGGACATTGTTCCAGTTGACTTATTGTGTCGGTGCTACTATAATTGGTAGTACTAAATTATTTTGCACTAAATTCATTTTGAGACAAAGATATTGCTATTGTCAAAACAGTGTCACTTTTTAAAGCCTGTTATACACTCTCTTTTTTTTTTTCGTTCAACCCAGCGGGCTGAATGGAAAAAAGTGAAAAGCCCATGACGAGTCACTGTACTAACAATCCAATGTTAGTACTATCATCTCCTCTGCTGAGCTACTGTGTTCTGAGGGGGATGCCCCCCCTTCAGAACACAAGGGTCAGCGCTCTCAGACATTGGCTGAGAGAGCTGATCGGGTGCCGATCAGCATACCTTTTTTGGTCATGACCCTTCTACAAAAGCGGGCCACCGTACACATGGGCCGAATGTAGGCTGGCTTTTGTTGAAGCATAAACATGTCCACTGCCCCCATCTATAGCTGGCCATAACAGTAAGTAGCATTGGAAGGCTAAAGCAGATAACAAAAACCTGGGGAATGCCCAGGGGAAAACCAAGCCTACTTACCGACCAGCTTGCGAAAAACCAATTATGCTTGGTAGGCTTGGTTTTTCCCTGGGCATTCCCCAGGTTTTTGTTGTTATTGGCTTTTGTTGAACCAGCTGATGCCACCCGCTACTCAACCCATGTGTACAGCCCTTAAGAGTGGGTGCTAACAATCTTATAGTAATAAGTACTGATCTTCGTTGAGGAAGAAACCCAGTAGGTATTCGGTGATGATGTGGTTTTGTGAGCTTATGAGAGTCTATCAGATCACAAGGAACTCGTGACATTACTGGTGACTGATGGACACCTGTGAAAGTGATGGGCCCTCTTTAAAGGGTAGATGCAAACAAAACTGACACTTCAGTTTTGTGTAGATTCTAGCAGGTTGAGTGACAACACAACTTATACTATCTTTTGGAAGATCTCTAGACGTGATTAGTACCAAAATCGGCCTACAAGAATGACTTTTACGAGTGGGTCTCACTCTACCTGCTGGTGTTTCATCTGCCAAGAAAAAAAGAATATAGCCTCAGGTGGGGTTGTGAACTGGAAGGTAGTGAAGCACACTTGACACAGGAAAATCCTGGGGGATAAGAAGCCAGTGGACAATTTGGCTCACTAAAATCCATTCACAAATTACCTGGCAGTTTTCAGTTGACTGTCCCTGAACAGAAGCTTAAAGGATTGCATATTATAATAATACAAAATAATTGTCAAGGATAATTACAGGATTATAAAATGCAGTTTTGCCCCCAAAAAAGACAGGCAATATATAAATCTTCATGTAAGTTGGGTGTTCATACCGAATTCTTTCTCTTTGTACATTTTCCAGATCATTTTCACACTCCATGTCAAATGGTTACCTTTAAAAACATTACTTTGGTGTTAATTTGCACAAGGCACAAGTCATCCAAAGAAAAGAAGTATTACTTTTATAATAAAAGAAAAGTGAGTCTTTTCTCATTGTTTTGCTCATTCTCTTAGTATCAGTGCCTTTCTCATACCTGTATTTTGAAATTGTGTTTTTTTTATTGATGATTATACCCTTGAACTTAGTCTTGTGTAGGATTTGTGAATGAATAGATAAAAACTATTTTACTTTGTTTGAAAGACCATATTTTTGTGTCCTGTTTTTATTCACATTAGTCAGTGTCATACATATTCTACCGATCATAGGATAAATTCACAAAGCATTCCCAGAATCGTTATTTTCAGCCACGTGGAATTTTCAAATCCTATTGGACTCAGCTGATAACTCTCACTATTTTGAAAATCAAAATCTTTATCCTGGACAGGTTGCAGGAAAGAGAATCGATTGATTCCCCCACCAACATAGTGTTAATAGGGGAAGCCCCCCCCACGAGAACACAAATTATTGCTATCGGTTATAACGGCTACTAGCAATAATAACATGTAAAATCCGACAGACTGGTTGTACCCAAGTCAATCAATCAACTTGGGTACATTTACGTATTGTTTGAAACCTGGCCAGTTCATGCTGAACCGGCCGAGATATGAGTGGTCTATGGCCGCATTTACCTATAGGTAAGCCTATAATAAGGCTTACCTATAGGTAGTGTAAATATATCCTAAACTTGTACCGTTTAGGAAATGTTTTACATGCAGCCAGTGACATCACTGGCACATGTGCGCTTAAGAAACGGACACAGGTGCCATTCCTGACATCATCGCTGCTCCAGCCATTCCGAGCCAAGGCCCGCTAACCCGGAAGCAAGACAAGTGAAAATAAAAGCGGCTACAATGCTGACATTGCGGCACTGGAACAGTTTTGTTTTCAGGTAAGTTTCACATAATGTGCTAGTATGCGACGCATTCAAGCACATTATGACTTTATGTTGCAGGAAGAAGAAGAAAAAAAGTCTAGTGGTATACAACCGCTTTTATTGTCTGGCTGTCATGTAAACCTAAATGGATTCAGTACTTTAGACCACTGACATAAGCATGTACATCAAGGAGTCATGCCTTCACTTGCCGCATATTTGGCCTGGATCACTTATGTACTTAAGCTAGAAGATCAGCATGACATCTAGGCAAATAGCATTTTCAGAAGATTAGCATTGGCAGCCTCTATTTATCACAAGACCAGTTTCCTTTACAAGGCCACTTAATTTGTTGGTCATAATAAAATAAATAAGCTGTAATGGCTGATTACCAGACAATACTGGACCTCAGACTAAAATAGTCCCTTAACTGACCAAGTCTGCAGCAAGTGAAGTTCTTTCGGGTAAGTGACCCAATGTAAATAAAAAAAACACCTGGATCAGTATGACAACTTCACAGGTACTTAAATGTTGAATAGTAGTAAATGTCAAATGTTCTCTTGTTACCCTCATCTGATGAGCCCAAACTTTTATTGGAAGTTATGGATTACTGCACAGAAAATAGTTCTCACCTATAATATCAGTCGAGTGGCTTTAATTAACCACTTTACTACCGGCTGCCGTCAATTGACAGCGGCACGATAGTGCTCTTGTTCTGGGAGGATGTCATATGACGTCCTCACCTTGCTTGCGCACGCACCCGCCACGTTATTGGGAACCCGATGCGTGTGCCCGGCAGCCGCGATGTCCGCCGGGCACCCGTGATTGCCCAGTAACTGAGCAAGACCGTGGATCTGTGTTTAAACAGATCCACGTCCTATCAGGGAGAGGAGACCGATGCTGTGTCCCTTGTACATAGGGACATAAATCGTCACCTCCCCCAGTCAGACCCTTCCCCCTACAGTTAGAATCACTCACTAGGGTACACATTTAACCCCTTGATGGCCCCCCTAGTGTTAACCCCTTCCCTGCTAGTCACATTTACACAGTAATCGGTGCCGCTATAACTTTTCCACAAACCAATGAATATACGTTTTTTGTTATTTTTTATTTTTTTACCAAAAATATGTAGAATACATATCGGCCAAATTTGAAGATATTTTTGGGGATTTTCATTATAGCAAAAACTAAAAAATGTTGCTTTTTTTTTTTTAATTGTCGCTCTTTTTTTGTTTATAGCGGGAAAAAAAAAACGCAGAGGTGATCAAATACCACCAATAGAAAGCTCTATTTGTGGGGAAAAAAATTTGGGTAAAGTGTTGCATGACCGCGCAATTGTCATTCGAAATTGTGACAGCGCTGAAAGCTGAATAATGGCTTGGGCAGGAGGGGGGTGAAAGTGCCCAGTATTGAAGTGGTTAAACAAACACTAATTGCATACCAGCTGTTGCCAATGTCATTAGTGCTTGTATTATCCTGACTGATTACTATGAGCTATAAGCAAGGCTGGATATGACTGTAGCCTGTATGTACACAACTTGGGGAGTAAAGGAGCACCACTCTGCTCCATTCACTTTTACATAGAGCATTTTGGCTGTGGATTATAAGGAAGGGGGAATGTGTGGCTGATAACTTTACAGGCAAAAGCCTTCTCTATAGGCACAGGCGTTACTATACCTAATGGTAAACCCAACCCTGGCTACAAGAACATTTTTGTAGATCGCACAAAAACAGAAAATATAATCAATACCTACCTTTTTGTTTCTCTCCTGGCACATATCCATAGCAGCATACAGTACACTGTATACAGTCCCAACCCAAAGGACTAAGGAAATGTATTAATGTGTGTTTGAACCTATTCCTGCCATTCTCTGTGTGTAGAATGAACTGGGTGGGTAAAAGTATACTTCCGGGGGGAGATAAATGACAGTAGACTAATCTCAGGTTAGAGTCAGACACTTGCAGTGCAGTTCTGTATGTATAAATCAGCCTTTCTCAACCTTTTTAAACATGGAGCAATCCTTAAACAACTTTTCATTCTCAGGGAACCCCCTGCTAACAATTGTATTTACAGCTCATTGTACATTTGCAGAATGGACACTGGAAAGAAGGCTCCTTACATTTGTGGTCATTGGGAAGAATTCCTTTCCCCCTTCCCTTACAAACAGTTTAGAAGTTCATTGGTGTCAGTGGTTATGTCCCTGAGAGGCAGAAAATGCTCAAGAAACCCTAATATTTAATGAAAGGCTTGTGTAGATACAATAAATAACAAGGCTGCATTAAATAGTGATTTTCATATCTGCCTTGAGCTTAACTTTAACCACTTGCTGACCGCCCAGGATCACGTTTATATATATATATATATATATATATATATATATATATATATATATATATACATCTATAGATATGTGATCCCACAATTCCACCTGCAGGTGGCATGTTTTTTTACAATCCTTGTATCTTGGCATTGCTGATATCCTGTAGTCCCTTTGCATCCACTTTCACATGTATCCACTCCAGTGATAGAGCCATACCTAAATTAACTCTACCTAAATATAGCAGCTCCATCCCCACCTAGTAAGTGACAGTCCCCACCTAGCTAGTGAAAATCCCCTTCTGGCAAGTGACAGTCACCACCTAACAAGTGACAGTCCCCATCTGGCAAGTGACAAGCTACATACATCTGGTGGCAGGTGACGTGGCAAGTGACACACTCAGGGTTCCCACTGGTTCTGCTTTATGGTGAGTTGAACTATTTATTTTTTATTACAATGTAATACTAGAAATTATGCGTTTCAATCATCCTGACACTATAACAACCATGGTTTTGTGATGGTTGAAGCGCTGACACCAGCCATTTCCCCAACAAGTCACCCGCGAAAAAACGCACCCCCCCCCCACCACGCAGCCGGTCTCCAGTGTCAAAAAGGTTGGGGACCGCTGCCTTAAGGCCCCTTTCACACTGGGGCGTTTTTTGAGCGGTATTCAAGCGTTTTTCAAGCATTAAATCGAGCGGAGCCTCATCTGCAATCACAACGTGCTGGTAAAGCACCGCTAAGAACCTAACGTTTTAGGGCGTTTTTGCAGTGCCTCAGTGTGAAAGGGTAAGGCGTTTTTACAGCGCTTTCAATTGATTTCAATGGAGAGGGGTGTTTTTTTCAGCGCCCAAAAGCTGCTCCAAAGATGCTTGCAGGACTCAGTGTGAAAGGGTCTATTGAGATGCATGGAGAGCGTTTTATGAGCGTTTTAATAGCGCTATTTTTAATGCTAAAATGCTGTAAAAATGCTTCAGTGTGAAAGAGGTCTTAAGCATAACTCTACTTTTGTTTCAGAAAAAGGCATTCCCTTCTGGGTGATCTATGTACATTACAGGGATTTTAACAAACTTTTTTTTACAGATGCCTACCTTTTGTTAATCTGAAGAAATCCCTGTGTGTGTGTCTGTGTCCATGTGAAAAAGTGAGTCTAATGGGAGTGGTTAAATGGCTGCACCTGCAGGGCTCTGAGGAAAGCTGCAGGGTCTGCATCCCTTTTAGATGTGATTTCCTATTGGGAGCATCTCACAAAAAATGACATTATTGTTGCAGGGGATGCCTGAAATCTGACTTATATCTTAGTGCAGACTTCTGGAAAAATTGGTGAGCCAATCACACAAGCAGGAAATGTTTCTGGGGTGCGTTCTGTACACATGCTGCATACAGAACAACTCCAGGTAGCCATATTGCATTTTCAGACAATTACAGCGGCTGCAGATTAAAAAGGAAAGGGTAATTTTGAGTAACATTTAATTACAATATGACTTGTGTCGCAATTGTATACCCTGTATTATTTTTTCTTTATTTCCAATTTGTTTTCCCCATGAAAGTAGAGTTACCCTTTAACTTTTTTTAAGTGTTTTTTTAAACTGCTGTCTGCTTCTTTTTTTTTTCAGACTGCACTTTATAGGCTGGTATGATCATAATCTCATTGCAAAGAATATAGGGCCAGATTCAGAGAAGAGATACGACGGCGTATCTCCTGATACGCCGTCGTATCTATGCGACTGATTCATAGAATCGGTTACGCATAGATAGCCCTAAGATCCGACAGGTGTAACTTGTGTTACACCGTTGGATCTTAGGCTGCAATTCTACGCCGGCCGCTAGGTGGCGAGGCCATTGCGGTCGGTGTAAAATATGCAAATGACTAGTTACGGCGATTCACGAACGTCCGCGATGCCTGTCGATCTAAATTTACGCTGTTTCCGTAGCGATACGCGTCGTAAAGTTAAGGCTGCCTCCTAGGTGGTCTAAGCAATGTTAAGTATGGCCGTCGTTCCCGCGTCGAAATTTTAAATTTCACGTCGTTTGCGTAAGTCGTCCGTGAATGGCGCTGGATGCCATTTACGTTAACGTCAAACCAATGACGTCCTTGCGCAATGCACGTCGGGTAATTTGACGGACGGAGCATGCGCGGGAACGCGCCTAATTTAAATGGTGCCCGCCCCATTTGAATTAGGCGGGCTTGCGCCGAGCGGATTTACGTTACACCGCCGCAAGTTTACAGGTAAGTGCTTTGTGAATCCGGCACTTACGCTGTAAACCTGCGGCGCTGTAACGTAAATGGGATACGTTACGCCGCCGCTGCGCAACGTAATTCTTTCTGAATCTGGCCCATAGTCTGGTACAAATTTAGAAACCATATTGATTTAAAACAAAATTTGGAAAGTCAACTAGCCTTCCATTGACACAAATCCTGACACGTCCTTGTTATTGCGCTGCCACACCTTATTGACAATAGGGGGACCTTTTCTTGCAACATGATAAAAGTTCACAGATCGGACACTAGAAATGCTGGCAGCTGTTCAATCACTTGAGTCAACTATATAGTCAGCTGCTTAAGTCCACAGTTGTTGTATATGCCATGATCGCTTCAGACAGTTCTTTGAAACCGTTGCCAACTCTAACATGAAAACACTTGAGCAATCTGCATTATTCTGCAATGGTAATGGAATGCACGTCAACTTACAGAGGTCATGTATGCCATTTACAGAATATCATTTCTAGAACTTACTGTATATGCAACTTCAAATGTTATGTCCATGGACAGATGATATTGCATTACTTCATAAAAGGCAAACATCACTTTTTTGCTTCTCAAAAATATGACGCCTAGAATTGCTACACAAGCCATTTTTAAATTTAGGCCTTTTTTTTTTTACATGTCTTCAGTTATTTAGCGGTTTCTGGCATAGGCAGATGATGTCGTACATCCCAGGAGTCTTCAGGAGAGGAGGAGGGGCATTCTCAGCTAAGCACACCCTCCTGCATGCATGTCTGAGCTAAGGGCAGATGGATTTCAGGAAGTAAATGCTACATAAGTCATCTGCCCTTACTCCAGATGGCCACGGCCAGAAATGCTAGGGGGGTGTATTTCAAAGTGATTTTGCAACAAAAAAAAAAGCATGGAGACATGGATGGATGGGGAGTTTGCTTTGAATATTAAAAATGAATGAAATGGTGTTTTTTGGTTTGTGGTGCTCAGATGCAGTGAAGATCCACTTTAACCACTTTCCTACTAGGCACTTCTAACCCTTCATGCCCAGGTACATTTTCAGTTTTCAGAGCTGTCACACTGAATGACAATTGCGCGGTCATGCTACACTGTACCCTTCTGACATTTTTATCACACACGTAGAGCTTTATTTTGGTGGTATTTAATCAATTTTGTTAAACAAACCAAAACGTTTGGAAAAAAAAATGTTTTTCATAGCTATAAAATTGTGCAAACAGGTAATTTTTCTCCACTGATGTGCACTGATGAGGCTGCATTAATAGGCACTGAAAGGCTGCACTAATGAGTGGGCTCTGATTGGCAGCACTGGTGGGCACTGTCGGGGAATGTGCTGATAATCGGTGCCCTGATAATCAATGTAGATGCCCCTTTCACACAAGCCGGTTATTGGCTTTCCTCTCCTTATGCTGTCAGTGTGAGGAAAGGAATGCTGGTAACCGGCTTATGCTTACATTGTGACCAGCTGTAATTGGACACAGCTGATCACGTGGTAAAGGCCTGCCGTGATTGTCCTTTTACACCGATCTGTGATCAGCTGTATCCTAAGGACGCAGCGATCACGTGAGGAAGTCCATGGACGCCCTCCCGGCAATGTAAGCCCACGCTTTAACCGTCTTTCAGCTATAGCATGAGTGGGAAGAGGTTAAAGTAAGCCTTCCCTAAAAGTATAGGGATTGCTGTTGCTGACTTTATTACTATATATACTATTGGCCTATTATGCTGTTACTGTGGCTTAAAACCTGACCTGGGTCAAGTATGCATATCAGGAAAGTCAGATGTCTTTACTTGCAGGCTTTTTCTGGGTTACTAACGCAGGGAATTAAAGCAAGAGGATGAGTATGACAGACAACTAGCATTTGCAGAATGCCAAGTAAGCAATAGCAGCCCCATATTTCTAGGTTGGAAGTTTTCCTTTAGGCTGGGTTCACGCCTCTGACAGATGCGGCTCGCAGCAGGGATATCCGGTGCATCCCTGTTCTCCGTTTCTGGGATGAATTTTTGGCTGAATTCAGGCCTAAAACGGAGCCAGAGACTCACTGGACCCTTGTGCAATCCGCTCCGGAGGTGTGTGAACTGGCTCCATAGAGAGCCGGTCACATACTCCTGTCATGTGAATTGGATGCGCCGAAAACCACATCCAATTCGCACTAGTGTGAACCTAGCCTTAAGCATAGATCATTTGAGCAATCTAGCCTAATGAACTTGATGCTAGAATTACCTGTGGGTAGTGACCCTAATGCCACGTACACACCATCACTTTATGTGATGAAAAAAAATGACGTTTTTAAAAACGTCACTTTAATTGACTGTGTGTGGGGGAAAACGTCGTTTTATGTCTTGTAAAAAACGACCAAAAAAAATTGAAGCATGCTTCAATTTTATGTGTCGTTTTTCAAAAGTGCACTTTTTACTTCACAGAAATTGACCGTGTGTAGCAAAAAACGTCGTTTTCTAAGACGTTTTTTCATCCACGCATGCCCAGAAGCTACTTATGAAGCGAGCTTCAATGGTAAAACGTGGTGGAACGTAACCTCACTTTGCAAGAACATTGTGAGAAAAACGATGGTGTGTAGGCAACTTCGTCTTTGAAAATTGAAGTTTCAAAAACGTTATTTTTTACTTCACAGAAAGTGTCGTTTTTTTTCATCACATAAAGTGATGGTGTGTATGCGGCATAAGGCCTATGAAGCATGTAAAAATAATACTATCAGCGCTTTTATTTATAGCAATAAAAAGCCTTCAATGTTTTTGATACCCTTTCTCATCTACCATGAACAGCAAGAAGCAAGTCATGGGCCCCATGCTCTATTTATAGAAGGTACCCATGTTTTTGGGTAGAAATGCTACATGTCCTGTTCTGAATTAGGAACCATGACTCTTTGAGATGCAGGCTTTCTAAAAATGGCTGCTGACTGGACCCTGCAATTGTGAACTGTGGTGATATTACTTCAGCAATCATACACACTATTGCAGCAGACGAGCCAAGACTGGAAGAATTAAAGCTGGCCATACACTAGTAGACTTTCAAGTGACTGTTCCTATGAATATTTGTACGAAAAATTCTTAGTTCATTCAAGACTTAATAAAATGCTGTTCGAAAGTATTTAAAAATTGTGTTTACTTTTAACATTTGATTTTGGAATGAATGTAACTTCTCAAACGAAAACCCCATACAATGATAGACACCTCCAGGATGATGGTAGGAGACTAATGAAAATGGAATTCCTCCAGAAACGTGTGTTTCTCCCTACTGCCATCTTGGCACTCCCAGCTTTGTGACATCATTATGGAAGTGGGTGGGCACTGACTGGGCTGATATTTCCTCCTCAGGCACAAAGTCAGCAGAGCTGCAGCTTGCATCCCATCTAGCCCAGCACTCTTGAGCCTCAGAGAGGACCTGTGGTCACATCAGCTGCCAGCTCACTACATTATAATACACTCCATCATGTTTGTGAGTTCATTTACACATTTTTAAATTACCCACTTGATCGGCGAAAGATTTACCCCCTTCATGACCAGGCTGTTTTTTGCAATGGGGCACTGCATTACTTTAACTGACAATTGAGCCATCATGCGAAACTGTACAAAATAAAATGAATGCCCTTTTTTTACCCCCACAAAAAGAGCTTTCTTTTGGTGGTATTTGATCACCTTTGCGGTTTTTATTTTTTTGAACAAATTTTGAGAAAAATATATATATATTTTTTCTTTCGGCTTTATAGTAAACATATCCAATAAAAAAAAATAAAAAAAAAATCTTCATCAATTTAGGCATATATGTATTCTGCTACATATTTTTGGTAAAAAGAAAAAAATCCTAATAAGCGTATATTGATTGGTTTGCGCATAACTTATAGCGTCTACAAACAATGGGATTTTTCTTTTCTTTACTAGTAATGGCAGCGATCAGTGACTTATAGCATGACTGCGATATTGCGGCAGGCAATTTGGACACTGACACTTTTTTAGGGACCAGTGACAACAACACAGTGATCAATGCTAGAAAATATGCACTGTACTAAGTACACTGTCTGGGAAGGGGCTAACATCAGGGGCGATCATAGGGTTAACTGTGTGCCTAGCCAGTGATTTTGTGTAGTGTGGGAGGTGCTTGTACTAAGGGAAGACATAGATCCATGTGTCTGCTTTGCAGGAACACAGGATCAATGGCTTTCATACGGTCAGAACGGTGATCTGCATTGCAGTCTGCATGTGTACTGAACATTCCGTGGGTGCCGACGGACATCGAGTCTGCGGTACCCGCCGCTGGGCATGATTACAGCAGGAGTGCGCCCTACCCAGTAGAGCCAAATCACACACATTATTTTTATATATATATATATATATATGCATACATACAAACAGTACCTCACAAAATTAACCCCCCCCCCCCCCTTCATATTTTTGTAAATATTTTATAACTTTTCATGTGATAAAAATTAAGAAATACCACTTTGCTATAATGTAAAGTAGTGAGTGCACAGCTTGTATAACTGTAAATTTTCTGTCCCCTAAAAATAACTCAACACACAGCCATCAATGTCCAAACCGCTGGCAACAAAAGTGAGTACACCCCTAAGTGAAAATGTCCAAATTGTCAATATTTTGTGTGGCCACCATTATTTTCCAGCACTGCCTTAACTCTCTTGGGCATGGAGTTCACCAGAGCGTCACAGGTTGCCACAGGAGTCCTTTTCCCTGACGTCATCACAGAGCTGGTGGATGTTGGAGACCTTGTGCTCCTCCACCTTCCATTTGAGGATGCTCCACAGATGCTCAATAAGGTTTAGGTCTGGAGACATGCTTGGCCAGTCCATCCCCTTTACCCTCAGCTTCTTTAGCAAGGCAGTGGTCGTCTTGGAGGTGTTTGGGGTGGTTATCATGCTGGAATACTGCCATGTGGCCCAGTCTCCAAAGGGAGGCGATCAATTGAAGATTGCCAAGTCCACTGCATTGTTAATAAAAAAAAAAAATGAAAGAATGTGGCACAACCATGTTCCCTCCAATATGCAGTGATTGAATAAGGAGGCCTTATGTCGCGCACACACGACCGTTTTTCGGGTTCTAAAAAATTAAGTTTTTTTTTTAAATGTCATTAAAAACGATCGTGTGTGGGCTTCAGAGCATTTTTCGGGTTCTAAAAAATAGGCAACATTTTTTTGTTGAACACGCTCTATTTTTTCACAACGTTTTTAATTTTGTTGTTTTTAAGGTTGTAAAAAATGGTCGTGTGTGGGCTTTAACGACGTGAAAAATCCGTGCATGCTCAGAAGCAAGTTATGAGATGGGAGCGCTCGTTCTGGTAAAACTACCGTTTGTAATGGAGTAAGCACATTCATCACGCTGTAACAGACAGAAAAGCGCAAATCGTCTTTTACTAACACGGAATCAGCTAAAGCAGCCCAAAGGGTGGCGCCATCCAAATGGAACCTCCCCTTTATAGTGCCATCGTACGTGTTGTACGTCACCGCGCTTTGCTAAAGCATTTTTCACGATCGTGTGTAGGCAAGACCGGTTAAATGATCGGGTTGAAAAAAACGTTGTTTTTTCTAGACCCTTAAAAACGTTGTTTTTTTAGAACCCGAAAAACAGTCGTGTGTACGCGGCATTAGGCCTCGTTCACACCATAGTGTAGAGATTTCAGTTTTTCTGCACGTGTTCTGCAAGGTCACAAAAGAAAAAAAAATGTTCTCTATGTGCTCTGTTTACAGTACAACACTGCACATGTATGTAGTTTTCAGCACAGGAAAAAACTGACATGACATCAACATTAGTGTGAATAGGGCACAAGGAAAACATGTCAACGTGCATTAAACTCACTGAAACACGCATTAAAAATTATGTAAACTCATGTGAAACTGATGTCTCTGCAAGTGAAATCTGCGTGGTTTTCCCATCAGTTTCCATGCATGTGTGGTGTGAATGAGCCCTTGGTCAGGGAAGCAACCAAGTGGCCAGTAGTCACTCTGAAGGAGCTACAGAAACCCACTGCTGAGGTCTTTATCAAAATGCCATTTATGAGGTAAAGCTAACACATATTGCTCTGCAATACCATCCCACCAATTGTGGTGGCAGCATTATTGTTTAGGTATGTTTCTTTAGAGATCTGTCTAGGGCAGATGTTCACATTTATGCAAGACAATGACCCTAAAATGCAAAAGCTACACTGAATAAGCTATTTTTTTTCCAAGCACCTAAATCCGTATTGGCTTAGTCAAAGAGCGGACCTCAGTCCAATTATGATTCTGTGACAAAAGCAAACATTTGCTGTCCACCAGAGGTCCCCATTCAAGCTGACATAGCTAGAGACACTTTTTCATTTAGAGGTGACAATTTTGAGAATTAGTCCCAAAACAAAACAATAGTTTTAAATAGACTATGGCCACTATGAGCACCCCTTAGCTTTCTTTCACATTTCAGAAACCAAAGCAGGGGAACCTCTTTTTCCTATGTTCCCACACGACTCATAGCTTCAGCAGACCACTGCCATCATCTGTGTCTTTGACCTACTGCTGGATTTTGTATAGCAATATGTAGTACCTGTTGCAATGTATTTTTCCACAACTCTCTGTTTGTATTGACTTTGGAAGAACTGCATTGGTACAAAGGGGCAAATGTAGTGGTTTTGTACTTTTTTAATTTAGAATGGTCAGAACTAAAATATAATTGTTATCATGTATATATAAATGGTATATATTCAGCCATTAGGTTGAGCTTTTAGGCACCCTTTTAAATTTTTCTCCTTTTCCTTTGCTCCTTTGTTTGAAAAGACTGCTGTTTACAATGGTCAGTAGCTCAAGGTGACATTTACAAACACATGATTGAGTCAAAGCAGTGGCCCATTATTTCTCAGATGTCAGAGTTTTAGTGACAGACAGCGTACTATACTGTGCTTTGACAATAAATGTTTATTTGTAAAATATACTGTATATAACAAACAAAAACATACAATTAAAGAACTGTAAAAAAAAAATGGACACAGTGCCAATATAGTTTCGCTTTGAGCAAACATGGGAGTGAACTAACGAAGATCCAGTCAAAACAAAATAACTGAGGTCTGTTAAAGCAGAAAAAAACGAATTGTAATACTTAGTCATAAACCTAGTTGGTGACATTAAAAGTTTAGGACATTAACACATCTCTTAATGAGTGATTACTACTTTATAAAAATACAGTTTCCACAGTCTTGCCTACAAATCTGACCTGAAGTCATAATGGAGGCTTTCATTCCCATAGGAATAATGGCTACCTTGTAGATGTTTCAGGGTGTTGATTCCAGTCAGTTATCAGTGTGTAGATGAAGGTATGGGGACCGTTTCTAGGATCTTTGAAAAGTGACTTCTGTAACACAGCTCATTTGGCAGCACAATTGTGCTATAAATAAAAATAAAACCCATAAAAAATTGTCATAGACGCAGCAGGACCATGCTTGTACTAGGCAGTCACCAAAAAGACCAAGATGTTAGAAAACAAGCATTTAATCAGTGATGTTTTTCCATATTCAGTAGGATGTGGCGGAACGCACACCAAGGGACGTAGTTTTACACCTCCAGTTTTTCTCACATTGAAAATCAATTTTTAACACATAGATTTATTTTGTTGCAGCAAAATAAATCTTTCTTGATTGTGCTATGTAGCAACATCATACCTAACGTAACTGGAAATTGCCTTGCAATATATACAACTGTAAATGTAAATTTAACTCGGCTGTGCTGACACAGTTGTTATTGCACTAATTCAATAAACAGTGCAAGGACCAAAGCTCAGTACTTAGTAGCAACCAATCAAAATGCCTTTTACTGAATACAAGATAGACTTTTATCCAATACAAACTAGTATTCACAGAAATAAGTCAGCAATGGCAGCCAGGTTTAGTTAACATTTGGTCAATAAGGGCACTGATGTCCTACAGATTGGTTATTTACCTATATAGAAAAAATAGCAAAATTTAGTTGAGTAAATATGCAATGTTCTGGACTGCAAAAGTAGGCACAATAATCACATGCAGTCATCTTATGACCACATAATCCATTAACTATCCAAATACTAAATGTATGCTATTGTATGCATAGAAGGCAAAATGCAAAACTAGGGTAGGCTATAGGAGAAACTGCTCATGGGTCCATGAGGTCAGTGATTCTTGTTCCTCACATATACCAGTTATGTGCTTGCATTTGATCTTTTCCATTTTGCTGTGCGACACTCTTAAGCCCTGTACACACGGGCGAGAATCCCGTCATAAAAAAACCTTTGTTTTTCTCGACGGGTTTCTTGCCAAGCTTGACGGGATTCTTGTCTAGCTTTCCTTGCATATACACTGTCAAGCCAAACTCCCGTTGTTCTAAAACGTGGTGACATACAACACGTACGACGGCAGTATAAAGGGGAAGTTTGATTCCACTGGCGCCACCCATTGGGCTGCTTTTGCTAATCTCGTGTTACAGCGTGTTAGTAAAAGTTTGGTGAGAAACGATTCGCGCTTTTCAGTCTTTGTGCTTTTCAGTCTGTTACAGCGTGAAGAATGTGCTATCTCCATTACGAGCGCTAGTTTCACCAGAAGGTGCGCTCTCATCCAATACTTGATTCTGACCATTCACGTTTTTTTAAGACTCGGAAAAGCATACACACAAACGTTTTTCTTGATGTAAACCAGTCCGACAAAAATCACGACGAGAAAATAGAGAGCAGGTTCTCTATTTTTCTCGTCAAGATTCACAACAGTTTTCTCTACGAAAAAAATATACACATGAACGTTTTTCTCGACAAAAGTTCTACCAGTAGTTTTCTTGCCGAGTAAGTTTTCTTGTGTGTAAGAGGCTTTAGTGTATTTCCACTTTTGCAGCCAAATTTGTTACATGTTCCCATTCACATGGCACAACTTAATAATATATTTAAAACTTGCGGCTTAGCTTTTTCTCAGTTAACTTTTCTGGAACCTCCAGCACTGTAAAATCCTATTAGTTCCTTTTGTGTATATGTTTGCCAAGCATGCTTGTCAGTGGCGGCTGGTGAATTTTTAGAATGGGGGGGCGCCAGACTCCGCCCCTCCTGGTTGACCACTCCCTCTTCTCATAAGCCACACCCCTTATATAATCCACCCATTCCGCCCCTGTATTCCACTAGTGTCAGGAGTATTTAGCAAGAAAAAAAATTAATGCAATGAAAAATTAAGAAATGTCTACATTGCTTTACAGCTTTACAATACCATGATCTAACAGCATACGGGACAGAATCAAAGACTGCAAATACTGCAGAGTGTATAGTGGTGGGTGGTATGTGTAGGAGAGGGGTGCGGAGTGTATGGCGGTACATGTAGGAGAGGGGTGCGGAGTGTATGGCGGTACATGTAGGAGAGGGGTGCATGGCGGTACATGTAGGAGAGGGGTGCATGGCGGTACATGTAGGAGAGGGGTGCATGGCGGTACATGTAGGAGAGGGGTGAGGAGCGTATGGCGGTACATGTAGGAGAGGGGTGAGGAGTGTATGGCGGTACATGTAGGAGAGGGGTGAGGAGTGTATGGCGGTACATGTAGGAGAGGGGTGAGGAGTGTATGGCGGTACATGTAGGAGAGGGGTGAGGAGTGTATGGAGGTGCATGTAGGAGAGGGGTGCGGAGTGTATGGCGGTGCATGTAGGAGAGGGGTGAGGAGTGTATGGCGGTGCATGTAGGAGAGGGGTGCGGAGTGTATGGCGGTGCATGTAGGAGAGGGGTGAGGAGTGTATGGCGGTGCATGTAGGAGAGGGGTGAGGAGTGTATGGCGGTGCATGTAGGAGAGGGGTGCGGAGTGTATGGCGGTGCATGTAGGAGAGGGGTGAGGAGTGTATGGCGGTGCATGTAGGAGAGGGGTGAGGAGTGTATGGCGGTGCATGTAGGAGAGGGGTGCGGAGTGTATGGCGGTGCATGTAGGAGAGGGGTGCGGAGTGTATGGCGGTGCATGTAGGAGAGGTGTGAGGAGTGTATGGCGGTGCATGTAGGAGAGGCGTGAGGAGTGTATGGCGGTGCATGTAGGAGAGGCGTGAGGAGTGTATGGCGGTGCATGTAGGAGAGGCGTGAGGAGTGTATGGCGGTGCATGTAGGAGAGGCGTGAGGAGTGTATGGCGGTGCATGTAGGAGAGGCGTGAGGAGTGTATGGCGGTGCATGTAGGAGAGGCGTGAGGAGTGTATGGCGGTGCATGTAGGAGAGGTGTGAGGAGTGTATGGCGGTGCATGTAGGAGAGGGGTGCAGGGCACATTACATGGATAGGGGTGCAGGGCACATTACATGGATAGGGGTGCAGGGCACATTACATGGGGAGGGGTGCAGGGCACATTACATGGGGAGGGGTGCAGGGCACATTATATAGGGCACAAGGTAAAAAGGCAGCTGCTGGACAGTGTAGAGTTAATTGTACATCCCATTGGAATTAAACTGATCAGCTGTGCCTGTGTTGGGGGGGAGAGCAGATAATATATATATATATATATATATATATATATATATATATATATATATATATATATATATTACTAGGCTAAGCAGTTGGAATGCTGGGATTGCAGGGAGATAACTGGTCTGATAAGAGGCAAAGTACAAGAGAAAAAGGCTGCAATCCTAGCTCAGTGTGACTGTAAAGATAAAAACATCGTGCAGCTTCACAGAGACAGAGGGGAGATATGACAGGGAGAGCCAGTGGAGATCATTCTGGAGGGAGGGGGGAGAGGGGTGAACACAAACGGAGCCATGCTGGCTGCAAGAGAGTGACACATGAGAGGAGAAATTAACTCTCAGCTGGAGAGAGAGAGAGAACCTCCAATCCCCACACTCACCTTCAGCTTCAGGCTCGGCACTGTCAGCTCCAGTGCCCATCCATTAGTGATCCGATTCCTGCCTCCATAAGTTTACTAAGGGAGAGGGGGATCGGGAGCAGGCATCTTCACCTGGCTGCAGGCTCACTCTGATGCGTCCCTCTGAGATGCATAGTGCTGACGTCACTTCCTGTTGTCGGCACTATGCACAGTATACACTGGGTGCCGTGCACCCGCCCGGTCACAAGTCCATCGCGCCGGAAGCAAGTGGCGCGATGGGCATAGCCACAAAGGCATATTTTGCCTGCCAATGTAGCGCCTCGTCTGCAATCTTGTGATTGCACAGACGTGGCGCTACTCGTACCGCACTGCACCGGCGCCCAGCGCCCGGGAACAGTGCACATAGGGACCTTTTTTTGCTTTATTTTTTTTTAAAGGGACATGTTTAAATAAAAAATTTTTTTTTTTTTTTATTTTTTTTTTTTACTGACTTGGGGGGAGGGGGGGCGGCGCCCGGGCGCCCCCTATGGACGGGCCGCCACTGATGCTTGTCATACTCATTGTGGAACCTAAGGGGGTAATCTTGTGCGCTGTGTAAAAAGGCCTGTCTTCTCTGATCCACCCTTCTTCCACAGTCCCCAATCCATCTCCTAATAGTACAGAGCCTTGGAGTCACTCTGCACATGCTCGGTTTGGTGTGTATTGCATTAGAGTTTTGAACCAGTGCTCGGCTGGACACTGATAGAAGTCACAAGACTGCTATATACTGCTGATGAGAAAAGTTATTTAGCAGTTTATATTTACTAAAATAATTGCATTTCCATGTTCTGTGTACTGTGGGAGATCAGATATAGTGAATGTAAGGTCCTGGATTTAGTAACACTTTAGGCTTGCCTGTACTATGCAAATCTCATCTATTGTAAACAAAATTTTAACACTGCTTTTCCTAACAAAGGGTAACATTTTTTGAAGTTGTGCTCCTTGCATTGTATATTAATGAGAGGAAATTCAACCTGTCCTTAAGACAGACTCACTCAAAAATCCTTGCAGTCAGCCATGAGGCCTTCCCCTAAAAAAACATCTAAAAGGTAAGAGTAGGTCTAAAAGTAGGGTTTTCTCAAATTTGACTGCAAAAGTGGAAATACACATTAAGCCTAGGTTCACATTGGAGCGATTTGTCATGCGATTTGAGAGATCAAATCGCATGACAAGTTGCAGCCTATTGGCGGCAATGGCACTGTTCCAATCGGTGCGACACCGATTTTGTGGCACCGCACCGATTTTCAAAAGTAGTTCCTGCACTACTTTTGCCGATTTCAGGTGCGATTTCTATAGACATCTGTGTATGAAGCCACACAAATGTCTATCAAGTAGCACCTGAAATCGCGCTGACCTTGCTACTTTGAAATCGCGCTACTTCAAGTAAAGTAGCACGATTTCAAAGTAGCATCAGTGTGAACCAGGGCTAAAGGTTACAAAAAAAAAATAGCCAAATCAGACACAGTTTCTGTATGGGAACCTCAGTTTAATGTTTGCACCAGGGAAAATGAGAGAACCTCATTGATTCTTGTCAATGGTGGTGGATTTAAAGAATAAAACATAGAAGTTTTTTTTTTTTGTTTAATATGTTTTATTATAGCTAAATCTACCTAAAAACATTTATTTTCCACCTAGCATAAACATTCTGATAAATGATGTCATAAAAGTGTCTAGCATGTTTGTGCTAGTAGGATTACATTTCTTGTATGTTTTATCCATTACATCTGCCACTGTTAATAAACATTTGAGTTGTTCCCTGAGACATTCTATGATCGATGTTGCAGCAAGGCGATAGAGAAGTATCCCAGCATCTTCAGAGATGTCAACTGCCTTATCTTATCTTGTCTGCTCAGCGTGCGGGGGTGTTGGCGGTGTCGAGATTGGAGGGTGGCTGTGGAAAGATGCACAGAAAAATAAACGACCAATGATCCAGCATTTACTGTTTGAATGAGAGGCTATTCTACAAAGTTCAATTAGACCCACTTTTGTGTTGGTCTATGCTGTTCTGGTTGGTAGGGTGTAAAACAAAATAGCACTATAACCCAGGTTTGTCCTAGTAAGGCAATTCTCCACAGCAGTGCCCCGTTGTCAGCCTCTGTATGCCACCATTATGTCGAACAATCAAAAAAAGCCGGAAATACGCTGAACTGCTATAAGTAAGACCCACAGAGGCTGAAATGTGTCATTGTATCTGTCACTTGGATTTTATACCCCTTTGATTTCAATAAAGAAAAATATTTTGCAGTTCACCATCTTGCCAGCTGTGCTTTTTATGCCGTTCACCGGGGATCTTCCTATGTCCTTCTCAATGCTTGCTCTGGGATCACTGTTTTTGATTTTAGTCTGCTGCTTTGCTCTGTTTCTATGGGGAATGCTGCCCAGTCAGACCACCCATTGCTTATAAGTTAAAAGAGAGCCAATACTGTTGTAATATTTACAGCCCTGTAAGGACCTCAAGATAGAGAGAGCCCTCTAAAGGTCAAGACAAATTGTCATCTAAGAGCAGACATTCAATGTTGATCAAGTTCATTATCTCACCTCTCATTATAATTGTTCCCCATTTACAAACATCATAGGTTACCAACCCTAATAGCTTCTGCATTTGTGGTAGAAAATCATTGCCTGATAAGCTAGTATGTCAAGTCTGCCGGGAGCAAGCAGCATAAAGCCCTGCAAGGACCTTAAGATGAAGGGAGTCTTTTAAAGGCCAGAACAGTAGCCATTTAGGTGCTGACATCCAGGCAATGTTGATCAAGGTCATCATCTCCCCTCTCATTATTATTGCTCCCCATCAGGCCCGGACTGGGACAAAAAATAGGCCCGGGCATTTTAGACTGAGCAGCCCGGGTGGGGGGGGGGGGGCGGTGCAGCTGCACTTTGCGGCGGTTAATCATGAGATGTGGGGTTCCAGCACCCTGCACCTCTGGACCCTTTATATTACACAACTCCCTGGACCCCTTTACATTACACAGCACCCTGCACCTCTGGACCCTTTACATTACACAACACCCTGGACCTCTGGACCCTTTACATTACATAGCACCCTGCACCTCTGGACCCTTTACATTACATAGCACCCTGCAGCTCTGGACCCTTTTACATTACACAGCACCCTACACCTCTGGGTCCCTTTACATTACACAGCCCCCTGCACCTCTGGGCCCCTTTACATTACATAGCCCACAGTTTGTTACACAGACACCCCCCTAACAGTTCTGGACCCCCTGCATGTTACACATACCTCCCTACAATGCAGACCCCCTCCCTACAGTGCAGACCCCCCTACAGTACAGACCCCCTCCCTACAGTACAGACCCCCCCTACAATACAGACCCCCCCTACATTTCAGACTCCCCTTACAATACAAAACCCCCCCCTACATTTCAGACCACCCCTACAATACAGAACCCCCCCCCCCACAATACAGAAACCCCCCTACAATACAGACCCTCCCTTCAGACCCATAATGTACCTCATATCCGTGCGCGACTGCATGTCGGGTTCCCTCCCTCTGTGTAGACATAAAGGAGGCGACTTCACTCTGCGGCTCCGACTCGCAGCTGAGAGTGCACTGGGGGGCAGTGGTGTATTTAGGTTTTGTGCTGCCCTAGGCCTGACTAAACATGTGCACCCCCTAATTTAAATATGACCTACCCCTTTCTGTCAATGCCACGCCCCTTCATGTTTAAAACCTGCCCTATCACCTGCAAATCACACCTCTTCCTCTTAAGGATCCACCTT